>NW_026634493.1:18234-34219 GCF_024868665.1 Triplophysa rosa
TTTGTTTTGATTTTTGTATAGGTCTCATGATGTGGGTCAGGGCGGTTTGGAAAGAGCCAAATGGAGAGGAGGAGGGAGTCATCCCAGAGGTTTGGGTGAAGGACAACATGGTACACTGGCCACCAGGGGCTAATGTAACTAAAGCAGCTAAAGAGATGCGAACGCCAGCAAGTAGCTGGAAAATGTTTCCACTGCTGAAAATCAAATTCAAGTCAAGTGAGTTAACATCCATTTTTAAAAGGGAAATTACGTTTTTTCTACTAATCAAATCAATGAAGGTATTAAAAGCTTGTTTGTTTTCTATTTACTTCAGATAATCAGGAAGTGTGTGAGACATTTGACCAAACAAGTACTGCAGAGCTCAGTGAGGAAGAATGTGGTCCTGTCAAGAGGGTATCAAAGAAAAAAAAATACCCAGGGTTTATTTTGGGTTCAGAATAATTGCCCATTTTGACAGGTCCCTAGTTTCTGGTGCTGGAGGATAATATATGTTGTGATACTATATATGGTAATTATAATGTTTTTTATCCTCTTACACAGATGAGGATGAAAGCAGGATTAAGCGGATCGGTGGGATTTTGTAACAAAAATATTTATATTTCAAAAGTTACAAACTCAAATCAGCAGCTTCCGGTGACAGCGAGTCTACATTGACCTCCATTGTAGAAAAGGAAACTACTATGCAAGTCAATGTAGACTCGCTGGAAGCTGGTGCACTTCTTCCAGCCAATTAGAATAGAGTATTCAGAGAGATCATGGTATAAGTAAGGAATAATTGATGACGGGCCGTTAAATTATACTCATATGCACACTCGAGGTGGTAATGCTGCCACGACGCACATCGAGTGTGCATTTTAAGTATAATTGAACGGACAGGAGTCAATTATTCCTCTTATACCACGGTTGCCACACCACAGGACATTGTTCAAGTGTTTAATTTCAGCGTTTGTCCGGTTATCGTCTTTAAAATGCTCTTGACGGTAGGACTACTTTCTTGTGCGTCTCATCTAAAGCATCCGTGAGAGCGTAACGGACTCTGCTTGAGCCATTGATACGCGGTGTGAGTGAGAGCGAGAGACCGCACGCGCACCTGCGTGTTTGCAGTAATGTGACAGAAAGCCAGTGATAATGTTTATTTATTCCTTGTATTGTTTCTATCTTCCACAGTAAAAGTATCACGCAACCTTTTTTAAGAGCAGGTCCATCAAAATATATTTGTTATCAATTGTAATCAGCATGATGAGGAAAAAAAAAAACTAACCAGTAGACAGTTTAATTCATTCGTATTTTTCTATTTAGTTATTTTATTCATTCGATTTAAATATATGTATTACTATATTGTTTTTGAAATGCTTTATTTATTTATTAAAAAAAATTAAGGCACACCTTTCCATTAACAGGAAAGTTTGAGGGAAAAACATCAGATAAAGCGCAGTGTGCCGTTATGGCCTGTAGGCTACACTACCCAGATAGCACAATCCATCTGGTTTACGTCTATTTGACGTCTGCATTTACATCTGCAAGACATCTTAAATACATAGTTTGCTCATCTGCAATATGTCTCGGAGACGTCTGAACGTCTGTAATACGTCTGCTAAAGATCTGGAGATCTGCTGCTTAAAAACATCTGCTAAACATCTTAGAAAGAGCTTGTTGTACATCCATTCTAAATCATAAACATCTTACAGACATCTTCTAGATGTCTATATGAGTCTGACAGCAGACATCTCCGAGACGTATTGCAGATGAGCAAACGATGTATTGTAGATGTCTTGCAGATGTAAATGCAGACGTCAAATAGACGTAAACCAGATGTATTGTCTATCGAGGGATATTTTCTAGTTTTATAGTATGTTGATCCCCTGGCTGATTTTGTAAGTTTGCCTCTTACAAAAAATGAAGGGTCTATAATTTTTATGGTGGGTTTATTTTAACTGATAGACACAGAATATTAAAAAAAATCAGGGAAAAAATGTATATAAAGGTTATAAATTGATTTCATTTCAGTCAGTGAAATAAGTATTTGATCCCCAAGCAAAACATAACTTTGTACTTTGTGGAGAAACCCTTGTTGGCAAGCACAGAGGTCAGACATTTCTGATAGTTGGTCACCAGGTTTGCACATGTGTCCGGATACATTTAGTCCACTCCTCTGTCAATCTTTAAGGTTTCTTGGCTGTCGCTCAGCAAATTGGAGTTTTAGCCTCCTTCACAGAGGTTCTATAGGACTAGGGTCTAGAGACTGGCTAGGACATTTAATGTGCTTCTCCTTAAGCCACTATTTGGTTGTCTTGGCAATATGTTTTGCGTCTTTGTCATGTTAAAGGCTCATCCATGACCCATCTTCAGTGACCTAGTTAAGGGGAGGAGGTTCTCGTCCAAGATTTTACGGTACATGGGCCCGTCCCTCAGCCCCTCAATGCGGTGAAGTCATCCTGTATACCTGTAGCAGAGAAAAAGCCCTAAAGCAGAATGTTTCCAACACTGTGCTTCTCTGTAGACATGATGTTCTTGGGCTCATAGTCAGCATTTCTCTCCCTCCAAACACAGGAGTCCATTTTGGTCTCACAGCAGTGCCAGCACTTTCGCCAAAGCCTTTTCTGAATCATTTTTATGTTCATTGTCAAACTTAAGACGAGCCAGGCGGGCCTTCTTGGGCAGGAGGACCTTGCGGGTGCTTCAGGATTTCAGTCTACTGTGGCATAGCGTGTTACCAATGTGTTACCAATGTTTTGCTTGCTAACTGTGTTCCCAACTGTCTTGAAATCATTAACAGGCTTCTTCCGTGTAGTTCTGGGCTGATCTTTAACATTTCTCATGATCATCTTTACCCCATTGGGGAAATATTGCAGGGAGCTCCAGAACAAGGGCATTTGATAGTTATTTTGTATATCTTCTATTTCCAAATAATCACACCAACAGTTGTCTCCTTCTCACCAAGCTTCTGTCTGTAGCCTATTCAAGGTTTGTGCAGGTCTCCAATCTTGTCGCTGACATCCTTTAAAACCTATTTGGTCTGGACCATGGTGTTGGAGAGGTTGAACTGGAAGATACAGATTCTGTTGGCAGGCATCTTTTATATACATAACAAGCTGATTTAGGAGTACTTTCTTAAAGTGACAGGACTAATCTGTGGTCCATATAGGCACATAACCAATCTGTGGAGCCAGAATTCTTGCTAGTTGGTAGGGGATCAAATACTTATTTCACTGACTGAAATGCAAATCAATTTATAACCTTTATATAACTTTTTTTCCCCTGATTTTTTTTAATATTCTGTGTCTATCAGTTAAAATAAACCCACCATAAAAATTATATTATAGACCCTTCATTTGTTTGTAAGTAGGCAAACTTACAAAATCAGCAGGGGATCAAACACTTATTTCCCTCACTGTATGTGTGCTATCAGGGTATAGCCTTCCTGTTATTTAATCTTGGCTACATTATAACCTTTCTGTTATTGAAACTTGGCGAAGTGATATGAAACACTGTAATGCGGTCGACATATATGGGACGTACACCTTAGGCCGTGCATATCCCTGAAAATATGGGCTGGGCGATGTTTAAAAAAAAATCAATAATCAACTTGAAATCATTGCAATATCCGATAATATCGGGTGTGTTTGACTGCATGCAACGTTACGCAGACGATCAATCTGCGGATACGGACCGGGAGGGAATCGTTTCAGACCCACCAAGTGCCAAACAAACACACACACACACAGGCTCGGCACGCGCACAAACCAGTGTTGCAATGACTTCTTTCGTCAGGTAAAGCACGTAGATAAACCATAGCTTTTATGCAGTAGAAAAATTTTGCAGGTGTCCTGAAATTTCATCCTACGTCATTTTTTTGCGCTATACAATCATTCTACCTGTTTATTTTATACTGCTACGGGAATATGATTGTGTATTTTCGTTGTTAAATAATTCTACATATTATTTAATACCTATAGTACAATTTGATTGGGTGTTGCTGCGCTGTAAATGAGTCCTACGTGTTTCTTTTATGCTGGTAGGATAATCTGACAGGTTATTTACGATGTTAATTTATTTTGTTTATTTTAAGATGGTAGGACTATCTGACAGGGTATTTTGCATTGTAAAATCACCCTACCTGTTTATTTTCTTGATGTGCTTTAGATTATAATAAATTTTGCGCTGCGGTAGGGGAAATCTGACAGGGTAGGACAATTGGAACAACGGTACAGCCCTGCGAGCGTGAGGTTTTGCTTTGCCGACACAGCTCGTCTTTCTCTTGGTCTATCTCTGCGGCAACCGGCAGAAAACAGCAGCACATTCAACAAAACAGCGTTTCCTGAATTCTGCCGCTGTTACTGACTGCCTGGGCATATGAACATTAACGTTCACGCTAAAGCCTATATCGCATGATAATGTTGTAACGCGTATTTTCCTGTTGTAATGGTATCTGTCTGTTGTAATCGGCATCGGGATATTTGCAAGACATCGGCGATATACGATAACATTGTCACATTGCCCAGCCATACCCATAGAACGTTTGTCAATCAATCAGAATGAAGCACTCAACAGACGTGTGGTATAATTAGCAATATCCAGATCCAAGACAGTGTATATATTTGCTGCCAATCCTTCATCTTATTGTTACATTTGGTTGTCTTTCATCCCTCAGGTCTGTCCTTTCCAACACCACCAAGGATTCGAGAAATGTCTAGCCAAGCATCAGGATCAGAAGAAAACAATTCTAAATCCAGGTCCGGCAGTCCACTCCATGACTCTCACTTTCTGCTCCAAAGTTCTCGCTCTCCACGCCAGCGGTCCCATACTCCGCGCCACAGCACTGTATGCCAACGGTCCCACACTCCGCACCACAGCACTTCATGAGAGATGTCCCACACTCCATGCCAGGTGCCCCACACTCCGCACCACAGCACTTCACGCGAGATGTCCCACACTCCATGCGAGATGTCCCACACTCCATGCCAGGTGCCCCACACTCTGCGCCAAAGCACTTCACGCCACCGGTCCCAATCTCCGACCCACAGCACCCCACGCCAGCAGTCCCACACTCCACGCCACAGCTCTTCACGCCCACAGGACAGCTCTCCCGCTCTTCTTATGAGTGGTCCCAAAGACCAGGTAGGGGGAACCAGCACAGAGAGGGCGGAGAGCTATTCTCATTAGATGATGGAAGTAAGTATACCACCTCATATTCTAATTGAAAGTAATGTTTTTGCAAATGGGACAAATGTTTTTCAATCCAATTTGAATCCTCTATCTTCTGTCTGATATTCGGGCAAAGCTGTCAGAGGTGGGCCAAAACCGTGAGCTCCCAGAGTCTCAGTTCCACCTTGAGAAGATGAACAGCAGGCGTGAGCTGAAAAATCTGGAAGGGCAACTGGCCGATGAAGAAAAGAGGAATGTGATGGTCAGTATAACTATGCCTGGCCAATACTAATACTATTTTTTCTGTGTTTTTGATGGTGAAAAAATGACATTTTTCAAAATCTTTTCAGGTGTCTCGGTTAGTCAGGATTGGGGGTGCAAACCTTGAGGACTGTGTAAAAAATGTGATGAAAAGGTAAATCAGATCACTCTTCTAGCTCAGGGGTCGGCAACCTTTGTGACCAAAAGAGCCATTTTGGGCCATCTCCCACCAAATAAAATTTGTCTGGAGCCGCAAAATGTATGTAACCTTTACATGACTATAAGACAGGTTGTTATACATGTAATGTAATAGTTACCCAGTTGCACCACTAGGTGGCAATATAGTGCGATTTTTAATGAATTTAGGTGTTAGCAATTTATACATTTTTGTCCCTGGCAAGAAGTGAAACTACTGTAGTTAACCGGACTTTTATTTTGGCAGTTTGTAGGAAGACGCTTATTATTTAGTGTGTGTTAGCTTCACTCAGTAAAATGTTCTGAAAGGAGATGAAGTTCATGTCCTCATACAACGCAGACGCGGATAAATCCATGAGAATCACGCGTGTAGCACGCAGTTCATTCACTCAGACACGCAGAACAGCCAGATGGCATGTTTAAATAACAGGATTCGGTGTCCACAAGTCCGCATCTACTTGTATGGACTCAATGCAGCCGGACAACAAGTTTCTCTCGCAAAATAGACTAAGACTAAGTAAAATAGCAGTGTGCCAAAACGTTGCACAGAAACAAGCACAATGACAAACGCACTTCAAACAAAAAAGCGGCTCAGTTTAATGCACCTGTCAAACTGTATCGCATGTGTGCTAACGTACACTGGTAAATACATAAAGTTATATGTCGCACTGTCAGCCCTGTTAGGCGCGCATGTGTTAAACAGCCACAAAGACCCCTGTTCTAGATCAACTATCACATCATCTAATTCAGAGCATCCCAAACTTCAGAGGGGTAAGACCCCCCAAAAACATAGCAAAAGCTTCACGGCCCCCTACCTCTTTGTTACAAAAATATATAGATTATTTAATATATCTATATACTATTACAGCACATTGTCTCTTTGCACAAAATTATCAACATTTATTAACCAGTTTAAGAATTTCATGTGAATTATGAGAACTTCTATAAAATTTTATATTTTTATATTCTGGTAAAAAATTATATTAGCATTCTTTACAAATGTATTTAAATCCCTAACACCAGCTATTTTCTGCAAACTATTTACAATTATATTGCATCAAAGTGTGTAATATAAGATACATAGTTCACAAATCTATTGCAATAAAATACAAAGCGATAACTCCTTCCTGGTGGAACACTCTTCCTAACTCAGTCCGGTCAACCACATCTCTCACAACATTCAAAAAACTACTTAAAACCCATCTCTTCTGTGAACACTTGACAGAAAAAAAACTAACCCTCTCTCTTCCTCTCAACAGGTATTGGTCTAGCTTTTGTTGAAACTAGTAACTTTGTATTAGCACCTATTGTATTATTGCTCCTGTATGACATATCGCTTATTGCACCCTGAACTCTCTGTAAGCCGCTTTGGATAAAAGCGTCTGCTAAATGTCTAAATGAAAATGTAAATGTAAACTCATTAGAACCCATTATAATTCTAAATTTTGTGCGAATGCACCACACAAGAAAATCAGATGTGGGGGTATAATTTGTAAATCACACGAAGTGTGTTAGATAATACTAATCCGAGCAGTGCACTAGCTGTTGTAGAAATGTTGATGATGATTCAGGAAATGCGCCAAAGTGATGGTAAAAGACATTCCATTTCTGCTTGAAGGCTCAGCTGTTGTGGTCACTTAGTTGTATTGTTCAATAATCTTAACAATTATTGATTACTGATATTACTTGGTTGTCTTTTTTCTTTTGTCAAGAGTTCTTACAAACAGATTGATGGCAACGATGAATATGGATGGCTCAGGGGTGAAGAAGGCCTTTGGAAAAACACGGCTATGCCGTGTTATAATAGGTACTACATTACTTTTCTTGTATGATTAGAGGATGTAGTATCTATCCTAGGGCTGGGCGATATGGCAAAAAAGTAAAATCGATAGTTTTTTTCTATATTGATCGATAACGATATTTATTTCGATATATATTTAATTAAAAAACTGTATTTAAAATAATCTATTTTAAATACAGTTTATTAACAAAAGTTAACCTTTAACCAGTTAAAATTCAATTCTTTTAAATACAGTTTATTAACAAAAGTTAACCTTTAACCAGTTAAAATTCAATTAAATGAATGCACTGTTGCAACACAGAGGATATTAGGCCATAAACAACATGCACCAGTTCATTCAGTCTCATTTTGACTCAATTGACTCGTTAAGTAAAGGGAGTGTTCATTCAGTACATTCAACCAATGAAAGGGCTCCGTTACTGTGTCCATTCGAACGCTATTGGCTCAGCACCTCAGTACATACATAACGCTGCAATAATGTCTTGCTCGAGTAGTGGGATTCATTCAATGCATTCAGTGAACCTTAATCTTTCAAAAAGACATCTCACATAAACTGTAGTACATTTCTTTAATCATGCAGGCATCTTACATACACGGTTCAATATTTTAATGTGCGCACAAACTCACTTCATTACATCTCTAATCTGTACAGGGCAGCGCTGGTTTGTTTCATAAGCACCAGCTCATGTTAGCAGATATGTTAACGATGGATATAAAAACGTTTATGCTTGAGTTTCGAAGTAACTTGCTTGCAATTGCACCTCAAGTTTGTTTTGTTTAACCGGCGATTGTGAAAAAAAATAAGACACTTGATAAACCGCGTGATGACAACTCGAGGTTAGTTTCACCTTTGTTTCCGCTTCCAGTCATGTTTTCCTCCTCATGTTGAGTTTTCTTTGCCAAGCGCAGTATGAAATGGACTTTGTACTTTGACGCGCATGATAAAAGCTGCATGCTGACTGACTGTTGTTGCGTTTATTTCTGCGTTCTGTTAGACTGTAAGATTAATCCATATCGAGTCAAAATGCAAATAGCTTATCATCGTTTTTGAAATACATTCTATCGCGATTCGATATGATATTGTTTATCGGCACAGCCCTAATCTATCCAGTGTTAACCATTGTGCGGCAAGCTTTTAGCCATCACAAATGCACAGTGGCAATACTGTAGGGTGTAACAATTAATTGTGCAATTATTATGCTCAGTTTCTCAATGAGTTACGGTCAAATGCTGCCACATCCAAAAGCCAGAGGGCGCTCTCATGCATAAACTCCAAATATGCGCAGTTATTATCCATGATTATTTAAAAAGTTTTAATTACTTTGTGGATTTCTATGTACAAGTGATGCTTGCTGAAAAATGTATGCTGTATTTAATGTCTTAAAATGAATGCTAATTGTGGCTTCATCTTCATTAAGGTGCTGTACAGCAGTCCAAACCTTCAGCGTCAGAGGCTGAAATAAAAAAATATATGGGGAGCTATCTCCGGTCTGCTCCTGATAGATGCGGGGGTATGGGACGACAAAAGGGGAAATCGGCAATTGATGTGTGTTCAAATTCTGAATAAGTAGGCCTATAACCTATTGTTTATCTACATTGTTTCTGTTCATTTGTGATATGATCTGGGAAAACTCATCACATGGTGAAATATAAAATACAGGTTTTGGTATCATATGAAAGCTTTCAAGCCCTTTACAAAACTGGTTTTATTTAATTTACACCTTGTTTTTAACAAATGGAAAGGGCCTGAGAGCTTTCATATGATATCAAAACCTGTAATATGTAAAATTTTGTCATGTGATAGGTTTTTCCAGATCACATCACATTTATATATGAAATTCATGCAACCTTAAATGTTCTTAAACCCCTCATCAATTAAAAATTCTCTTTGAATTACATTTTTTTAATTGAATTGTAGCTGATTGGATTTAATAAAACATGGCTTACATTTAATACTGTTGTGTCATTTTTGTGGTCTAGAATAGGACATCAATGTGTTAAAAAATGCAAATCAAATGAACGTCAAAACTTGACGTCAATTTAATGTCAAGTTTTGACATCGATTTGATTTGCATTTTTGACCAATTCTTTGATGACTATGTTTGACATCAATTGCCCGCTGGGTAACACTGAACAAGGAAAAGCAGTTTTAAAATCTTTGTTCTTGAGTAATAATTTTGTGCACTTTGTTTTTTTTTAAAGCTAGAGAAGTAGTACTGGGATAACGAGAAATTATTTTGTTATATATCGCTTTTCTGTTCTGTTAATCTGTTATTGTTACTATTTTCCAGTAATAACTTCGTGCAAAGTTCATGTTTGCAAATTCGATTACAGGAATAAATAAATAAATAAATAAATAAATAGATTTATTTGGTTTAAATGATGTCCAGTGTTTTAACATCTACATGATTAATTAGCCTACAGGCACATTAAGAGCACAAATCACAAAATATTTTAGTGGTCATGAAAATGTATTCAGATTTAGCATATTAATGATGCATTCATCTGATAAATCATGACATTTCATTTACAGGAAAGTAAATGGAAGTTCAAGTGAATGCTTTTTAAAAGTAAAAAGTATTGGTATCGGTATCGAAATCGGCCCTGCATTTACTTGGTATCGGATCGATACTAAATTTTACAGTATCGCCCACCACTACTACCAAGCTGTTCTCTCTCTGCTGTTCATCTCCTCCAGGTTGCTTTTACCATCTCCCCACCAATCACTGGAACGAGACACAGGTGTTCAATAATGTGACACTTGACCTACTTACGTCCTGTCCGTTTCCCGCCTGTCTCCCGCTGCAGACCGCGCTGAACCACGCCCCCTCGCCACAGTAATGTAACAGTCACTGCATGTATAAACATTTCAATTTTTTATTTTAGGACATTTGTAATTGTAACAATAGTTTTTTACTCAAATAAATCTACAGTAAACTTAGATTTATTAAATGAATCTAAAGTTATAGTAAATATACAATTACTGAAAAACTAAAGTATTTACAGTATTTACAAAGTGCAGGGAGACATGTTGATCAAGGCAGTCACTATGGAAGTTTGTTCTCTAACCAACTGGAAACTGAAGTTGAAAGCTGATCTTGCCGTTCAAAACAATCTCTCAGGCAAAGAAGGTCCAGGTGTCAAAGAGTTAACTTTATTTGCTCGAGCCAAACAAAGTGAGATGTTCCTAGTCATCTGAAAACCAAGTGTTTCCAGTCTACAGTTATAGTAAAACTTCTAAAAGTGGTCCCTTCTAAAACCAATCAGGTAAATTCCCATTATCTCTTATTTTTATTAACCAATTTTTGTTTTTCTGCCACTATTTGATCTTGGGCAACAAGGTATGTATTTAATGGTGGTATGCTCGTTATTACCTAATTTTAAAAATAAATTTGCAAACAATGGTAAAAATTTACATACAATGGTCACTCCATAGGAAATCATTAAAAACTGCTGGATCATGTCCATATCATAGTTACCAATAAACAGTGGAAAGTGCCCAGGCTTTGAGAGAGCACAACATGTCTCGAACTTCTGAACTTTTGCTCTAAACACGCTTATAATGATATAAAGTGCATTTGTGTGAACAATCATTGATTAGGTATACTGATTGTAACATTAAATCATCAAATCATCTTTATAATTCATTTGTATGCAATAATCTTTGGTTAAATGTGACTTCAGATCATTCTACTAATACACCCATGTACTGTATACTAATGTTCCTATGAATACTCCTTAATACTGTTTAGGTATTAGTACAGTGAGGGAAATAATTATTTGACTGATTTTGTAAGTTTGCCTGCTTACAAAGAAATGAAGGGTCTATAATTTTTATGGTAGGTTTATTTTAACTGATAGAGACAGAATATCGGTTTTAGCCTCCTTCACAGATTTTCTATAGGACTAGGGTCTAGAGACTGGCTAGGACATTTAGGCCCGGTTTCACAGACACGGCTTATTTTAAGACAGGACTATGCCTTAGTTTAATTAAGATATTTATGTCGCTTTAATAAAAATGCCTTAGAAGAATACATTACTGGTGTGCATCTCGAGACCAAACAATCGCAATGATATATTTTAAGATATTTCTGGGCAAGTTATATTCAGTTAAGACAGGTCACACATTCATTTTAGTCTGGGACTAGCTTTAAGCCTTGTCTGTGAAACCTGGCCATAATGTGCTTCTCCTTAAGCCACTCTTTGGTTGTGTTGGCAATATGTTTTGGGTCTTGTCATGTTAAAGGAGTGGTTAAAATGGAAGACACAGATTCTGTTGGCAGGCATCTTTTATATACATAACAAGCTGATTTAGGAGTACTTTCTTAAAGTGACAGGACTAATCTGTGGTCCATATAGGCACATAACCAATCTGTGGAGCCAGAATTCTTGCTGGTTGGTAGGGGATCAAATACTTATTTCACTGACTGAAATGAAAATCAATTTATAACCTTCATATACATTTTTTCCCATATTTTTTGGTTGATATTTGGTTTCTATCAGTTAAAATAAACTTACCATAAAAATGATAGACCCTTCATTTTTTTGTAAGCAGGCAAACTTACAAAATCAGCAGAGGATCAAATAATTATTTCCCCCACTGTATATAATAACTGTGGTGAATAACAGTGGACAGTGCATGTAAAATATATCTCATTTGTATCAGAAGATCATTCAGAAATTACACAATAAAACTCAAGCCACTGAAAGACAGAAAAATAAGAGAGCGTTAGTGTGGGTAAGTAGAACAAATTAAATTTGCAACACTATGTGTGTGTGTGTGTGCGTGCGTGTGTGTGTGTGTGTGCGTGTGTGTGTGTTGTGCGTGCGTGCGTGCGTGTGTGTGTGTGTGTGTGTGTGCGTGCGTGTGTGTGTGTGTGCACTTCCTCACACCAGCATGTCACATCTGATTCAATTGAGCCAACTCAGAAGACACACTGCAAATACGAAGGGGAGGGAGAGAAAAAAGTGTGTAAGCAGAACCAAGAAAATCCAAAGGGAAGCAATAAAATATTTTTTGTGTGTACTCTAATATTGCCTAGCATTAGTTTGTCACCACATTATTTCCAGTTGCGCCAACACGGAGGACTCATACTGCAAAAGAGGGAGACAGAGAGAACAAGAGCGAGAGCAAAGAAGCAGAACAAACAACAACAAAGCCCTAGCAGAATAAATCTACAAACAATTTATTATGCAATAATGTGTTGGACTTTTAAGGCAGTCCTGCATGTTCAGAAATTTGAAGAGACAATTTGCTCAAAAGTAATATAAGGTTTTATTATCAGATGTAAAAAGTAATGACAAAGCTTTGGGTTGTCAGACGACCTCTAAAAAGCCAACAACCCAGATCATTTCCTGACATGCATATTTATACAGTATGTAACGTCGTTCGATCTTCAAGGGGTGTTCCTCCGTAATTATGGGAGTGTATCCCCTCGGCAACCAATCACCATATACCACGTTCATCTGGCTCCATATCTCTGTAACAAAGCTTCTAAAGAACAACATGTTTCTTGCAACATATCTCTTTGCTAATTTGAGGAAGTGCTCCCTCGAGACAGTTTCATATCGCAAGACAACATGTAAAAATACTTTCAGTAAAAAACACTCAATCATCTAATACTTTGATTATGCAGCGTTGCTTCTTAATCCTATGGTTCAATAAAACACATCAAAACTCATGATTATACTTAAAACATATGCAATGGATTAATTCATAACTCTGTGTGTGTGTTAGTTGGTTAGACTCGTCAAGACGATCTGTGATGATTCTGCACGTATACACAGTTAGTTTCCTCTTCTGCGGTTAAGCTAGCTTTCTGTTTTTCTGTTGCAGCAGTCTAATTTTAAACAGAAATTTTCACTGAGCAACACAGCAAACACATTTAAACAAACACAATGCAATGATTATTAATGAAATTCACTTATTGATTATATAGTAATTCCTTCATACTCATATTCTGAATAATATTTCCACAATTCCCTCTCTTGACCTCTTAGAGAGGTCACACATCTTAAAACTTAATCTTCTGTTAGGTCACTTGATAACAAAGGCATACTGTAAGGGGGTGGGGATTCTTTCTTTTCAATAGCTGTGACAATTAATCTGTTGCACAGTGACCTAATACAGGGGATACAACAACATCCAGTTTTCCCACAGTTTCATCTTGTTGCTGTTATATTCACCCTCTCTAGTAATGTCTTGTTATCTTTTTAAAATTAACACTTCTTAAAAACTCAATACCTTAAAACCTGTAAGAAAACACTTCTTAAAAATACACTGTTAAACCTGAAAATTGAAAAACATTGAAAAACACTCAAAATCACACAATAATGAAAACTTAATGAAATCACACAATAATGAAAACTTAATTATAAGGAATAAATGGTTATTTGTATGTCCACATCCGTGAACACTTCACTCAGAATCTTTTGCACTTTCTTAAAGTCTAGTTTATCCAAGCCACACCCCAGCCGGGGTACCGAGACACTTCTTACTCTATGAGCCACACACCAATCTCTCATGTGTTTTAGGCTTTTTGTGAAACAGTCATACGTTGGTAAATCAGTGCATTGTTCTTTAGTTATTAGGTGAAAAATGATTCTGCCGTCTTCTTCTGTAGTCACTGCACATTCACCTGGTTGTTTATTTTGATCAATTACTTTCTGTGTACCGTATCGTTGTTTGAACTGTTTAGCTATACCTGCTCCGTATGCACAGTCAGCACTTACACAGTGAGCCAATGGTTCTGTGTGTGGACTTGTGAAAATGTCACCTGTTTTGTGTATAATTTGGAGCTGTTGGTGTTGTTCAATAGCAATTTCAGTGTCTGTGTTACCGTTCCCACTCTGTGTATCCTCCCTCTCTTGGACCTGAGTCCTCAGGTCCAAACCAGTGTCAGCAAGAGACCTAGAATGGGTCACAAGCTACACAGGATGTTAAATGAACCAATTGTCTCCTTTGCCTTTTAGTTGCAAACAATTTGAGGTGCAGCTGTCACACGTATAGGTTGAGACCACCTTGGTTCATTCCACTTTCTGCGGAATTTTCTGATCCTGACCCAGTCTGTTGTGACTGGTGATGCAGTTCCTGGGTTGCGCTGGTACAGGAGTCACCTGATGGGAAAAGGTTCGAATCATATCTGTTAGTTTATCAAAATACACAGTATGAGACAATGGTTGCACGGTGTCTTCTCTCAACGCCGTACTATGACCTGGAAATTGACGACCTGTAATCAATTCAAAGGGTGTAAATCCTGANGTGTGTGTGCGTGTGTGTGTGTTGTGCGTGCGTGCGTGCGTGTGTGTGTGTGTGTGTGTGTGCGTGCGTGTGTGTGTGTGTGCACTTCCTCACACCAGCATGTCACATCTGATTCAATTGAGCCAACTCAGAAGACACACTGCAAATACGAAGGGGAGGGAGAGAAAAAAGTGTGTAAGCAGAACCAAGAAAATCCA
Organism: Triplophysa rosa; assembly: GCF_024868665.1. Taxonomy (NCBI): domain Eukaryota; kingdom Metazoa; phylum Chordata; class Actinopteri; order Cypriniformes; family Nemacheilidae; genus Triplophysa; species Triplophysa rosa. Next base: position 33,095 of record NW_026634493.1, read on the forward strand.
AAGGGAAGCAATAAAATATTTTTTGTGTGTACTCTAATATTGCCTAGCATTAGTTTGTCACCACATTATTTCCAGTTGCGCCAACACGGAGGACTCATACTGCAAAAGAGGGAGACAGAGAGAACAAGAGCGAGAGCAAAGAAGCAGAACAAACAACAACAAAGCCCTAGCAGAATAAATCTACAAACAATTTATTATGCAATAATGTGTTGGACTTTTAAGGCAGTCCTGCATGTTCAGAAATTTGAAGAGACAATTTGCTCAAAAGTAATATAAGGTTTTATTATCAGATGTAAAAAGTAATGACAAAGCTTTGGGTTGTCAGACGACCTCTAAAAAGCCAACAACCCAGATCATTTCCTGACATGCATATTTATACAGTATGTAACGTCGTTCGATCTTCAAGGGGTGTTCCTCCGTAATTATGGGAGTGTATCCCCTCGGCAACCAATCACCATATACCACGTTCATCTGGCTCCATATCTCTGTAACAAAGCTTCTAAAGAACAACATGTTTCTTGCAACATATCTCTTTGCTAATTTGAGGAAGTGCTCCCTCGAGACAGTTTCATATCGCAAGACAACATGTAAAAATACTTTCAGTAAAAAACACTCAATCATCTAATACTTTGATTATGCAGCGTTGCTTCTTAATCCTATGGTTCAATAAAACACATCAAAACTCATGATTATACTTAAAACATATGCAATGGATTAATTCATAACTCTGTGTGTGTGTTAGTTGGTTAGACTCGTCAAGACGATCTGTGATGATTCTGCACGTATACACAGTTAGTTTCCTCTTCTGCGGTTAAGCTAGCTTTCTGTTTTTCTGTTGCAGCAGTCTAATTTTAAACAGAAATTTTCACTGAGCAACACAGCAAACACATTTAAACAAACACAATGCAATGATTATTAATGAAATTCACTTATTGATTATATAGTAATTCCTTCATACTCATATTCTGAATAATATTTCCACAATTCCCTCTCTTGACCTCTTAGAGAGGTCACACATCTTAAAACTTAATCTTCTGTTAGGTCACTTGATAACAAAGGCATACTGTAAGGGGGTGGGGATTCTTTCTTTTCAATAGCTGTGACAATTAATCTGTTGCACAGTGA
>NW_026634494.1:0-13451 GCF_024868665.1 Triplophysa rosa
CTTGATACCTGCCCTAGGGGGACCCCCTCCCGTAGGAAGGCCATAGACGACCAAGGGGTCAGGGTGTGCCGGCAGAAAGGCGTGATGACCATACGCCTGCTGCCGTTGTGCCACGCTCTCCAAGGAACTTGACTCTGTAGCCAGTGTTGGAGCGGTCGCATGTGCATCAACCTGAGGGGGACCACCCCCACCGAGGATGCCATGTGCCCCAGGAGCGAGAAATTGTTTCAGGGAGACCGCTGGCTGACCGGGCGCACTCTGTAGTCAGTCGCGCTGTCATGGAGACGGAGTCGAGTTCCATACCGAGAAAGGAGATGCTCTGCGCGGGGGAGAGTTTGCTCTTTTCCCAGTTGACCTGTAGCCCCAACCGATCAAGGTGCCGGAGCACCAGGTCCCTGTGTGTACACAACAAATCTCGCGAGTGAGCCAAGATGAGCCAGTCGTCGAGATAGTTCAGTACCCGCACACCTTCTTCCCTGAGGGGAAGGAGGGCGGCCTCCACGACCTTCATAAAGACTCGTGGAGACAGGAACAGACCGAAGGGGAGGACCCTGTACTTATATGCCCGTCCCTCGAACACGAACCGCAGGAACGGCCGGTGTCGAGGGAGGATCGAGACATGAAAGTACGCGTCCTTCAGGTCGATTGCCATGAACCAGTCCTGACGCCTGACGGGCGTCAGGATGCGCTTCTGCGTGACCATCCTGAAAGGCAGCTTGTGTAGGTGTTCAGAACACACAGATCCAAGATATTGCGCAACCCCCCGCCTTTCTTGGGCACAATGAAGTACGGGCTGTAGAACCCGCTGGACATCTCGGCCGGTGGGACGGGCTCGATCGCTCCCTTCACCAGAAGGGAGGCGACCTCCGCCCTAAGTACGGGGGCATCCCTGCCTCTGACTGAGGTAAAAAGGACGCCCCGGAACTTGGGCGGACGTGTAGCGAACTGAATCGCGTAGCCGAGACGGATCGTCTTCCTCAGCCAGCCTGACAGTCTGGGAAGCTGAGACCAAGCTCCCAGAAACCGAGACAGGGGGACTAGAGGTTTGATCTGCTTCATCGCCCCCGCGGAGGGTGGTTCAATGGCTAGCAGTACGGATCCCTTGCCGGGGGAGGACCCCCGGGGAGGAGATCGGCTCTGCTGTTTTTCCTGCCTGGCGACTGTCCAGCTCAACGCCCTGTCTGTCTGAGAGTGCTGAAGGCTGGTGTTTATACTTGACATTGCGCTTTGCCGTGACGCAACGTCGAGTTGCCATCCACCGTCGACCAGAGGGTGGGAACGGTTGTGAAAACCCAGTGAGAGAGGAAACTCTTTTTGTGAGGAAGTGGGCGCTGGCCCCCCAGGGGGGACCAGCTGATGATAGGACGGGGCAGGAACCACCCCTATCCGACCCAGCGATGGAGTGGCTGGGATCGGGCCCGGTGGTAATCTCAATCTCCCTGGGGTCTCTCCGTCAGGGCCGCTTCTGCTTCCGCGACGGCTGCTGATGGGGAGGCGGTTTCCTCTTTGACGTCCTTTTCCGGGAAGCAGCCTGAGAAGGGGGCACTGGAGCCGGAACTGGAGTCGAAGAGGGGCTGCTGGGAAGCAGACACCGCTCGGGATCTCAAAGGCCTGACAGCGGCCGAGTCACGGCGGGGCAGGATGTGTTTGATAGCCTCCGTCTGCTTCTTCACCGTTGAGAACTGCTGAGAGAAATCCTCAACAGTGTCACCAAACAGCCCTCCCTGCGAGATGGGGGCGTCGAGAAAGCGAACCTTCTCGGCGTCCCGCATCTGCGCAAGGTTGAGCCAGAGGTGCCTCTCTTGGACCACCATGGTGGACATCGCCCGACCCAAGGCCCGTGCCGTCACCTTAGTCGCCCGTAGAGTGAGATCGGTGGCAGTACGGAGTTCCTGCATTACCATTGGGTCGGTCTTACCCTCGTGGAGCTCCTTCAACGCCTTGGCCTGATGGACCTGCAGGATGGCGATGGCGTGGAGGGAGGAGGCGGCCTGACCCGCAGCCGTGTAAGCTTTCGACACCAGAGATGCCGAAAATGTACACGCCCTGGATGGGAGTCTAGGCCGAGCCCTCCAGGTGGCCACTGTCTGCGGGCACAGGTGCACCGCGACAGCACGCTCCACCTGGGGGATCTCGACATAGCCCCTGGCCGCCCCACCATCAAGGGAAGTAAGGGCGACTGAGCCTTTCTGATTGGAACGGGCTGTGAGGGGTGCGGTCCAAGCCTTACTCAGCTCCTCATGCACTTCCGGGAAGAACGGGACCGGAGCTGGTCGCGGCTTGAAGCCGCGCTCAGACCCCAGGTACCACGTATCCAACCGCGAGCGCTGGGGTAAAGGCGGTGCTGTGCACTGCAGCCCAATGCTTGCGGCGGCCCGGAAAAGCGTGGTTGACATCTCAACGTCCGCCTCTTCCTGGGCTCGACCCCCCGTGGGAGGGAGCTCCGAGGAATCGTCGGGGTCAGATGCCAAAAGATCGCCCTCTGATGCTGTGATCGACATCTCATCTTCGTCACGCACTTCCGAGTACGTGGCGGAGGAACAAGACGGGGTAGGACCGTCTTTTAAGGGATGGTCAGACGAGCGAGACGGGGTGTTAACGGTCCATGAGCCTGCGGCTGGCGGGTTAACGTTCACAGTGATCCCCATATCACCCCCGGTGTTAACCGAAGCGGGCAGCAGGGCCGTAGTCACTACCTTCACGGATTGGGTAACAGACGAGGTGGTGGCTTTATCCATAAAGAATACCGCCACCCGTGACCGCAACGTCTGGATAGGCATCCGCCCGCAGTGCGGGCAGGATGTATCCACTAAGGCTGCCTCAGCGTGCCGGAGACCCAAACACCTGAGACAGACATCGTGTCCATCCTCTTCCTCAATGAGCGCGTCGCACCCAAGAGAACAGCGGGACATGCCACGCTGGAGAAATTTGCTTTTTTAGAAAAAAGGAAATATTGCTCAGACACTTCCGGAACTGCCGAGACGCCCAGGGGAAAGTCGCTGCAGGAAGGGACCGTCCGCTGCACCACGTCGTAGATTCCAGCAGAACAAGATCAGCGAAGATCTGGAGAACGCTCATCAGATGCTTAGGCTCTGAAGAACAAAAGGTGAATGAATGAGCACGCCGACTTCCCTCTTATACTTGGACATCCGGGGAGGAGCCCGGCATGCAAATTTCATTTGCCAATTTTCATTGGCCTTTTCTAAATACTCAGAAGATGATAGGTTCTCAAGACAAACCCCATTCTGTCGGTTCGACACAACGTCGAGAGACCGACAGAAAGGGAACCTGTCCTTCACCAACTCGGTGGTCCGCTCAATGCCCAGATGCCCATTATCATCATGTAAGGTCTGCATTACTTGTTGATGGAACTGTTCAGGTAAAACAAGTTGTTTTTTCTGCTCACCACCAGGAACATTGGATACTCTGTACAGCAACTCATTCTGAATGACCAGCTTCGGACTTTTTCTTTTCAATAGACCCAGCTGAGTGTTGGAAGAGTGACTATCTTTCCACGTTCTAAAGCAAACTTTACTGGTCCCACAACTGGATCTTTATCTTGGGCCATCTTCAGCTCAGTATGCGTAAGTTGTTTCAAATGTCCCAGGTCAAGCTGCGCAAGACGAGTATAAGCTGGTGGAACACTCGCTGTCCCTGTGCCCAACTGATCAATCAGTCTGGTAGGAGGTTCTGTAGTCTTGTGACTCATCACCATCTGACAGATTGCTTTCACGCCTGGCTGGGGTATTTCTGTCCATTCATGGTGTGGTTCAGTATCGAGTGGGTAACGAGACAACACATCGGCATCTACATTGTGACGTCCAGGCTTGTACTGCAGACTGAAGTCATAAGTAGCTAATGCCACCAACCAACGATGTCCGGTTGCATTCAACTACAGCTGTTGTGAGGACATACGTGAACGGGTTGTTGTCAGTTCTTACGACAAATTTCACACCGTAGAGGTAGTCGTGAAATTTATCCACCACCCCCCACTTTAACGCCAAGAATTCTAGTTGGTGAGTTGGATATCTTTCCTCCGTTGCGCTCAGTTTTCTACTAGCGTATGCAACTGGTCTGAGTCCTTCTGTATTCTCCTGGTTCAACATTGCTCCCAAACCATTTTTACTTGCATCTATGTGTAGGACATAAGCCTTGCTGGGATCAGCAAATGCGAGGACAGGGGCATGTGTAAGGCAATGGATAATGGACTTAAAAGCATCAGTGCATTCTTTACTCCATCGCTCACCAAACGGCTCCTTCACTTTGTAGTACGTTCTTTCTGTGTGGCCCTTTGCATCTCTTTTGGCTGGTGGATACCCTTTAGTGAGTTCTGTCAGAGGTCGTACTATTGCAGAGTAGTTCTTGACAAACCTTCTGTAAAACCCGCAAAACCCTAGGAATGATCTTAGGGATTTCACATCCGTAGGCATCTTCCACTCAGTAACAGCCTTTATTTTCTCGGGATCAGGGGCAACACCACTGGCAGAGACAATATGCCCCACATACTTGACTTTCGACATACAGAGCTGGCACTTGTCCACTGAGATTTTCAATCCATACTCCACCAGCCGATCCAGAACTTTCAGAAGCCTTCGTTCATGTTCTTCAAGCGTGGAGCCAAAGACAATAATATCATCCAGGTACACAATCACATCTAGCAGATGCATGTCCCCCATTGCACGCTCCGTGAGTCTTTGGAATGTCGCAGGCGCTCCGCTGACTCCTTGTGGCATCCTTTCAAACTTGTAGAATCCCAAGGGACATATGAAAGCAGTCTTCTCCTTATCCTCATCGGCCATGGCAATTTGGTAATAGCCGCTTCTAAGATCTAGGACGGAAAACCACTTGCTGCCAGCCAGGCAATCCAGGGCATCATCTATACATGGGGTAGTGTACTGATCTGGAAGAGTTCGGCTGTTGAGTGTACGATAATCGATACACATGCGTATGGCTCCGCTCCTTTTCGGAACAATCACAATTGGAGAAGCGTAGGGACTGCGTGACTCCTTAATAATCCCTGCAGCTAACAGGTCTTTGAGGTGGCGACGGACATCATCGATGTCAGCTGGCGCAATCCGCCACGATCTCTCCCGAAACGGTCTGGAGTCACTCAGACGGATGGGATGCTTAATGTCCTTGGCCAGTCCCACATCCCATTCTTCAAGGGAAAACACATTGCCTCTCTCAGAAAGCTTTTGGCAAAGACGATCCTCCCACTCTTTTGGAATGGCCGACTTGCTGAAGTCAAACAACTGTGGGTCAACGCTCTTGGGTTTTGTTGGTATATCAGCTGCTGCAGTCACAATATCTGTAGGAAACACATGAGCTATAACTGTTCCAGCAGGTATAGCGATCTCTTTGCCCGTTTCGTTCTTAATCAGCACTTTGCATTTGTTCTCCTCCACAGCCGAAAGGGGAAATACAACAGGAGGAATGAACAATCCTGCAGGAAGCGTGTCATCTGAAACTGTTTCTAGAACAAAAATGTCTTTCTCCAGCGGTTTTTCTGTCTCCACGGCACAGATTGCACACATTTCACTTTTTGATGGGATCTTGCATGGACCTGGACCCGTCCACTTTACATCTCCAGTAGGTATGTCAACAGTCTTTTCATCCGCAGACCTTTTAGGTGTCTTTAACTCAGAATTATGAAACTGGATTCTTAGCGCATGCGCTACCTCCGTCTCATGACCAGTTGTACTAAATCCAAGCAGCCGCTGAAAAAATCTTGCATTTGTCCCTATGATCACAGGCACTTGTTCGGGACCCTCAGGTTCAGGACACACCAAAGCAAGGATTGGCACAGTTTCCTCTACACCCATAACAGAAGCAGGAAAGGAGACATCTACAAGCACATATCCTGTGTAAGGGTAACTGGCTGTGCTGAGGCCCCAGATGGACAAACCAGAAAGAGGCTGAATTGGTACAGAAAACAGGTTCTCGGAATACCAGGACTCAAAGATGATAGTGACCTGAGATCCACTATCTAGCAAGGCTTTACTGGACTGTCCATTGATCTTCACAGGGATTGTCAGAGCTGGACCCACTAACCCTCTGGGAATGTTACACTTCTCAACCATGGTTGTCTGACTTTTCTGGGAAAAACTGGCCTTGTCACCAGTGGGCTTTCCACTGTTCTGATCTGGTTTTTCAGCTCTAGCCTTTCGCAATGAATGCACAAGTTTCTGTATCACCAGACTGAAGTTATCAGGAGCTTGGCATCTTGGTGCAATGTGTCCATCCTCTCCACATCTGTAACAGAAGTAGTCTTCTTTAGCTTTTCCAGCTCGGGGTTTCACATAGGATTCAATGTGTTCTTGCAATTGGGTGTTCTTTGTCATTTGCGGCGATTGTCTGACACTCAGTGAAGTTAGCTGCTCCTCTAATCTCTGAACCCGTTTCTTTAAAGCGAGTACTTCTGGTGTGATCTCACTCTCCCTCTTGTTCATCACGGCTTTTGACTCTCTCTCCACCACTGGCGCTTTCGAAGGACTCTCAGCTACCTGCATCCGCAACTCCTTGAGTTAGTCAGCTTCTGTCGTGGTCTGGGAATAGGCTTCACAGTCACACTCAGACTATGTCGGGCAGCTTCGCTCTCTTCCGCTTCCCTTATTTTGTTTAACAGAGTTAGGAAAGTGGGTGGATCCTCTCGCCTCTCTCTCAATCTCAGCTGCAGCAGTAGCAGGTCCGATTCCACAGCTCCTCGGATCAACTGCTCAACTCTTGCTTTGTCCGCACTTCCTCTTGACGACAGCCCGCCCTTTTCCACCACCCTGGTTAGCAATTTCTCTAGTCTCATCAGGAAATCAGATAGAGCTTCCCCAGGATCCTGCCTCAACAGCCTGAACGCGAAGTACCGATCTTCAGCTGACTCAGAAGTTCCAAACGCACCCTCCAAGGCTTCAAGGTACTTAAGGGAAGTTGCATCCGGGTTGGAGAATCTGACAGCCTTCACAACATCTAATGCGGAACCCCTCAAGCTTTCGAAATGCGGTCCTGATAGTGCAGCCTCCGATATTGCAGTCAGATACTACTCCAGCGAGGGGGAACTGGAGCTTTGCTCCACCCCATTGGCTCTGCAGCGAGTACCACTTGAACCTAACCGGTAAAAACACTGGACTGCTAAAAAGGTTACAAGACAAAGTAAAAGACGAATGCCTGAACTCAGAAGAACTAATATTTCTTCACTGCATCATACATCAAGAAGCGTTGTGTAAAAGTGTGTTGAAGCTAGAAAATGTTGTCAAAGTGGTTGTGAAGTTTGTCAACTTTACACAGGAAAGAGCACTTAACCATCAGCAGTTCATTCAGCTACTTAACGAAACGGAGGCAGAGCACCATGACCTCTTATACCACTCAAATGTGCGCTGGCTAAGTCTCGGCAAAGTGTTTCACCATGTCTGGGAACTAAAAGGTGAGATAGCAACGTTCCTCAATACAGTTGGTAAAACGTCTCGGTTACGTTTGTAACCTCGGTTCCCTGATGGAGGGAACGAGACGTTGTGTCGAACTGACAGATGGGGTTCGTCCTTGAGAACCAATCACTTCCGACTTCTTAGAAAAGGCCAATGAAAATTGGCGAATGAAATTTGCATGCCGGACTCCGCCCCCGGATATCCGGGAATAAAAGGGAGACGGCGTGCCTCATTCATTCACCTTAGTTCTGAGGAGCCTGAGACCTCTCACGACTGCTGCAGTGGACAGCACGTGTTGTGGCAAGAGGACACAACGTCTCGTTCCCTCCATCAGGGAACCGAGGTTACAAACGTAACCGAGACGTTCCCTTTCTGTCGGTCTCTCGACGTTGTGTCGAACCGACAGATGGGGTTCCAATGGAAAACGCCATAACACTGTGCCCTGTCACAATCTCAACGAAGCGACGGTGACAGGCCTGGGCGTGTCAGCCGTGAACGCTACCGCGAAATTGTAACCTACCAGTGGGTAGGTAGGGGGTCCCAGAGCTTTCTTGAAAGGTGGGAAGGCCCCTACCTTCGGCCTCACAGGCGGCGGCCTTGTTTCTCTAACAGCGAGAAGCCGCCCGGAACCGTAAGGCCACTGGGTAAGCGCTACTTCCTCAAGCGGGGGATGCGCTACAGAGACCACTTCCTACCACAGGGAGGAGACTAGTGGAGATACCAACATGGTCTCACCGATGGGGGAGAACTCATGGGAAGAAAGTGCGGACTGAAGGAGTTAACCGCGAGGTGGAGGTCCACCTAAGGAGGTCATGGGTTACCAAGGTGGGAACCAGCATGAGGATACATCAGACGGAACCGCCCTGCTGGGGGGTTGCAACGTCTGGTAGCACTAGATCTGGTTAGAGCTATGTTGCGAATAACTCAGGTGATACCCGGCCTAAGGGGCAGGGCTGCTCTGCCCAGCCCGCCCACAGGAGGTGCTTGCTAGTGATGGATAGAGTGCCTGTTCTTCACCCAGTGGGGGAAGAAGGGAGGCTAGTAGTACGCTGACCCCCTAGGGTCAGATACTGTCATAGGCGTACACCCTACCGGTCGCCGGTCTTGCCTGATGCCCGCAAGACTCGCCGACCGGTTTTACGTGAAGGCTGTAGGACCTTGCGAAGGTGATGGGTGTAGCCCAACCCGCAGCTCTGCAGATGTCTGCCAGAGAGCCGCCAGCCAGTGCCCACGAGGAGGCTGTACTCCGTGTGGAGAGAGCTCTCACCCAGTGGGCAAAGGCGAACTAGGACAGGTACGCCAAGTGACGGCGTCCATGATCCAATGCGCCAACTCTGTTTGAGACAGCCCTCCCAGCTGATCTCCAAAACAGACAAAGAGCTGCTCAGAGCTACTGCGATTCTGCGTGCGGTCCAAGCAGAGGCGCAATGCGCGTACTGGACACAACACAGATGGGGTTGGGTCTTCCTTCCCGGTGGGGAGCGCCTGCAAGTTCACCACCTGGTGTCTCGGGGGAGAGGTGGGAACTTTGGGCACGTAGCCGGGCTGGGGTCTCAGGATAGCGTGAGAATAACCGGGCCCGAGTTCTCGGCAATCTGTGGACACAGAGAATGCTTGTAGGTCCACTACCCTCTTGAGCGTCCTCCCGAGAGCCGTCTTCATCGTGAAGTGAGAAAGAGCGGCATCTCCGAGGGGCTCCAGGACCGCATCAAGGTCGTAAGAGGGTACGGAGCGTGGGCGAGGTGGTAGCCTTCCCGCGCCCCTTAGGAACCAAATGATCAGGTTGTGCTGTCCTAGAGACTACCAGCAACTGGGTCATGATGAGCGGCAACAGCGGCTACATACACGTTCAGTGTGGAAGGGGAGAGATTATTCTCGAGTCTCTGGAAGGACCGCACGCACTTGATCAAGCAACTCCGCGGGTCTTCTCATCGAGAAGAGCACCAGAATGAGAAGAGGCACCACTAGGCGAATTGTCACCTAGTGGCCAGGGCCCTAGCATGCCTAATTTTGTAATGTCTTAGAAAAATCCTTCGGTTTCTTGAAGTAAATGTGCAGAACTTACAGCTCCAAACCATAGATCAGTTCCAAACCATAAAGCAGAATCCAGTGCACCTTGTATTTCTGCAGAAAAGAAAAGAAAACTTCAGCACACTTGATTTAATAAATAAGCTGTGATATAGGCTAAATATTAAGTGGGATATTGTAAAGACAACATATTGTTTCCAAACTTAAACAATTGGCTAAACTTAGAGCAATGTTTAGCACTAATGTAAAATTGAAGATGTGTGGAGTACATTAAAGACAGACATATGTTTAACGCGCAGGTAAGAATATGCATAAACATGCAGAGAATACCTCTATATGACAGACAGATCATTAGAGATCAGATTATAAATGTGACAGGGAGTGAGTCACCGCTAATATTAACCAATCTGAAGAGATCATGTAGCGTTGGATAGAGGGTGAGCGATCGCAGTATCAGCTCACTGCAGGCAAACTGTCACGGGTGGTGCGTGGAAGAACCCAAATGCAGGCAACAGCGGTGATGAAGGGGTTAACAAGAAATACTTTAATAAATAATAGAACAAAACAAAAACCCACGAGGGGGTAACGAAGACCAGACTAAAATATATATATATAAACTGAAATCAAAAAACTCTCCACGAGGGGAATACAAGACAACAGGACAAGGATAACTAAAACTAACACGACACAACGTCTCACAAACAGGCAAGGTAATCCAAAGTAGAGAACATCAAACACAGCACATACGTACGTACAACGTAATCCAATGGCACAAGACAATGAAACATGAGGGCATTTATAGGGGAAGACAAACGAGGGATAACGAGCAAGGGCAGGTGTGGAACATCAAACACTCAGGGAAAGATAACAAGGAAACGAGAGGAGCGGGGCCAATGACGAGACACTGGAGAGAACGCATATTATTGTCAAAAGGACAATAATATGTTTCTCTCCACACATAACCAAAAGCTTTGTCATGGCTCTGCTACAGGACCAAGAAAAACATGACTAAATGAAGCAGAGCCATGACAGCAAACATTGTGTGCGCATTAGCCTAATTATCAAACGTTTTCTACAGAATTGAAAAACTGGTTGCACCACAACAATTGACCCTTCGCTAAGCCCCACCCTCCTTAGTTACTGTTGCTACGCCTGTCAAGCTTTCACACCTGGCAAGTGTATTACAGTGTGTATGCACCGGTGTCAGACATTCCCAAGGAGATAATTAGTAATTTTTGGCGAACATGTGAAATATCTGAGAGAGCAAGACAAAAGGGACTGCAGTGCATTCGAGGGATATATCCACGACATAATATGAAACCGATTAGAAAATAATTTAATCAAAATTGAAGCTAAAGCCTATGAATGATAACATTCTCCCACTTATATTTTAGTAGTGCGCCAGGCTACTGCTCACACGTCGTGGGTCTAATCTACGCCTTGGACCTGGCAAGAGCCAGAGATGCTGAGCTGAGCCGAGCCATACATCATCAACAACACAAACAAATTTCCATCTTGCCTTTAATCATCTTATTTTATGTTCAAATATATGCATTGTGAACAAAGAACCGTCATTATTTCCAAGCAATGATGTGCTGAGTTAGCTAGCTAGCTAACATTAGCGTGCTCTTACCTTGGAGCAAACATAGGTGTTTTTGTTAATCCTGTCGACCTTTAGTGGAACATCCTAAAATTCTAAAACGCTTAAAGTGAAAAACGCTTAACGTAACGTTACCTAAACAGCGATAAAGGAAAACCAAGTTTCTGTCAAATTTTACTTCTAATAAACACATGCTGCTGTCAAAAGAACGAGCTCTTGGTCCGCGGATAAAGTGAATATCACGTTAAGCGTTCTCACCATAGAAGTCCATTATAAGAGAAAACAGCAAGTGTTTAATACAAGGAAGGTTTGAGAGAAATTTGGTTTTCCTTGATCGCTTTTTAGGTACGTTAAGCGTTTTTCACGTTAAGCGTTTTAGAATGTCCCACATTTAGTTGTGAATGAGGCCTTCCACACTGCTTGATCCACGTCCAACATTTCTCCCCTTGGGTTTTAGGTTTCGGGAAGGGAAAAAATTCCACCACCCCGTCCAAACCTTTAGGATACTGGCTATCAGATTTACACAATCCATACGCACAATGCTTCGGCATGTTTCCTTCGTTCGAAAGCTTGACAGACCTCCTGCGCCTAGTTACGGTTGCTAAACCACAATTGGCCTGTGGCGGTTTTCGGGCGTGGCTTAGCGAAGGGTCAGTTGTTTACACAAATTCACCCTATATTGCAAGAAAGAGCAAAGTTGCACTAAATGTGACGTGCATCCAGCTGACGTCGATTTGTGCTAACTTTACCCTTTCATATCTCGCTAACGTTACCTCAATACAAAAAATAGGACCCCTCCCCCCAGCAGTACAATGCGGCCTCGTGCCTCTGAACTGCTCACAGCAATGCTGAGCTATATCACACTCATACTCGAGTTATACTGCTACACGAACACAAATAATATTTTAAATGTGACATGAACATGAGATGTACTGAACATGAGATCTAATCATGGGGTCAATAAAACCATTAGTATTAGTATTAGGCGGAACGTTAAGATAAATTTAGAAACGGGAGCAAAAAAAAAACGTACCGACCTCTACACAACATTATCAACAAAATATCTTTATTACACGTTTATTTATTGTCTTTACTGAAATGGACAATTGTATGAATGGAAAAAAAGTAAATTTGTTTGCCAATCACATCAACTAACGTTACTATGGAAAGTAGTGTGGAGGATTTAAAATCTAATGCTGGTTGCCATTTTTGTAAAGATGACACAATTAAACTGACTCAAAACACGTCGTGCCGTTAGGCCTAACGTTAGATGAAAAAAGCCGTTGAAAACTTTTGTGGCTAAAAACTTATTTCTGATTCAATATAATCCTTCCAAAACAAGACAAAACTGTCTATCTAAACCTTTTATAGGCCTTTTTATATTTATATGCCTTTTTTATAACCTTCTAAGACAAAAACACAATTAACGATATTCAATTTTACGTTCTACTTACCAAAAACTATCTTTAATGAATCCGTTTCTGATGACAAAATGGCGCCTTCTCTCAGTGGCGGTTCTTCATTGAATTACACCCTGGGCGAGACCCCCTTCGAGCGCCCCCCCCAAAAAAATACCACAAAATTCTGCACAAACAGTTATATTTTATTATAACAACATAAGTGAAAATTATATTTCTCAATTAGTTTTTTTCATGTCATACATTGTTTAGAGCATAAGAAACAAATGGTAAAAAAAACATTTTTGAAAAATGATATTTTATTCATATGTTATGCTATGTCCTCTGTAGTGGACACTAGGACTCAGTTGTTTAAAAACATAAAATTACATGAAATTATATGTATAAGCAAAAACAATGGGATTTTTTTTCAATCACCAATAACTTTTTGGGTTTCAGGATTTTTTTAACCAAAATTTGTATAAAGATGATTCTAAACTATGTTATGAAAGATAATGGATTGAATTGATACACCATTTTACTTGGCCATAAATTAATATTCCCATTCAATGCAATGTATCTATACACTGTATCTAATCTGCATATGAATGTGTTCTTGGAGCAACATTTAATGAAAAAATAAGTGTAATAATTGGAGTAATAATTAGCAACATTTTAATAATAATATATAATATTTTATAGGAATATTTGTCATGAACTCGGGTGAGGTGAGAGACAAAGGACCCAAGTGCAGACAGGGACGTAAGGGGTTAACAAGACTTTTAATAAATAATTAACAAAACTCAAAACAAAGACCCATGTGCGGGTAAACATAACAAAACAGAGAAACAAGAACAAGATTAACTAAACTGACAAGACTAAACTAATAACACAACGAATAGGAACACTACAAACTAGACTGACTAACAAGACCGCACGCACGCACGCACGCACGCACACGCGCACACACACACACACACACACGCGCACACACACGCACACACACACCAC
>NW_026634494.1:13486-34031 GCF_024868665.1 Triplophysa rosa
AAGACTAAACTAATAACACATCACATAGGGACACAATAAACTAGACTAACTAACATGACCAGAACTCACCCACACGACACAGTGCAACATAACAGTACAATGATCCGACACCAGACAGAGAACACAGGGGCATTAAATAGAGGGACAAATCAAAGGGGAACAGGTGTGGGGCATGAACTAATAAACAACCAATAACGAGAGATACAAAAGGGCGGGAACACAGACAAGGACCGGAGAGAGTATCGAAGGCCGACAGGGTCAAAATGACTCTCTCCACACATAACAAGGGATCCTGCCGTGATTCTACCACAAGATCAAGAAAGACATGACACGACGAGCCAGAATCATGACAAATATTGATGTATAATTTATTTCCTTATTCACCTGTCTCCCAAAATGCCTGATAAACATGATTTAAGTCCTGATGTCCTCTACAGTGGACATGTATGAAATCAATGCCCTGTTCTGTAACAGAAAGTCATTTTTTGCTTTGAAACCCCATAACGTTTTGACATAACACCTGAGATGATGGTTTATGAAAAATGCCACAGTTTGGTGCGAGTGTGTGTGTGTGTGTGTGTGTGTCCACACCTTAGACATACTGCCAGTCTCTGTTCAGGATCAATTGGTTCACGGAAATTGGTGGAATTCTTTTTAATATGTGGCTTCAGTATCGCTAGCAAAGCATCAAACTGAGCAACTGACATCCTGAAGTAAATTTTAAATCGATCAGGATAATCCCGCAGTTCCATGATAAGGACGTGGAACTCTCCTTCCTCGTTACGCAACCTCAGGACTGGATGGACCCAATATTTCCTCTTTATTTTTCTATTTTTAAGAAGAGAGAGGACAACAAAATCGTCATCGCTGCTTGAAGACTCCATTTTGTATTGTTTTGCGATTTTTTTTCGCAACGGATTAATAAATACGCATCGGACTCAGTGCGCAAGGTTTCTGTCCGTGACGAAATTTTAGAATGACGAATACAAAATAACGTATACGAAAATTTCGGATTGTATGTGCAAAGATCGAGTTAAGCCCATTGCACATCCCAGCGGGCACCTTGATGTCAATTTGACGTCAAATATTAGACAAGATTTGATCAAGATGCTGCAAAGCATCATTTCAAATTCAGATCATACATCAAGTTCTTCCGGTGGTTAATTGGTGAAAATATGAGGTTTATCCCATACTGAAATTGATTAATGTAAGTATAGGCCAATATGTTTGATATTGAGTTGACGTCAAAAATCAACTTCGTGTTATGGCGTTCAGTTGATGTCATATTGACATCACATTGATATCAATGTAAATTAAAAATATGTTAAGTTTAAATAGCTTTTTTTCTTAACTGGGGCCTCAAAATGCATCCATTTGGCACATCTTTTGAATCATATGTAGTTGTTGGATTTCTGCATGAAAATGGACTTCTGTGGTTAAAAACAAATAAACAAAAAACTATTTAAAGTATGTAAATTACTGATAATGAAATAAGAGGTATAAAAAATATATACTGATTTGCTTAATTACAATTAAAAAATGAAAAACTTATGCAGCATTTTTGCTGTAACCCCATCGTTATTTTTTATTTATAGTGATATTATATACTGTAAAATTAAAATATATTTGCTGTAATTGATAATAAAATTGTAATACCCTATAATGTAAGTACCATATATACAGTATTACAAGTACATGTTCATTTATGTAAAGTTTTCATTAGTCTAAATTTTTCACAGTGAACAGGCTACATATTTTCAAATTATTTAGATTTTCTTGGTTTTAACTGATAGATGCAATGCTAGGGCTCTAAAAAAATCAAAGTTATTTTTCACAAATTCCATTTTTTTCTTAATTTTTAATTATAAAAAATGTAGGGCCTACAATGCCCATTCATATTCTCTATTTCTTAATACCACCTGTAGATGGCGCCATGAGCTTTTTCACATTTCCGGGTTTCTCAGCAACTGAAGTTAGTCAATGGACTACAACAATTAATTTCTTTTTTTGTGTGTAATTTGATGCAAATGTAGTATGACATAATGTTATACATGTATACACGTAAAAAATTAAGAAAAACAATATTTGGAGGAGTTACGACGTTGATGACCGTTGAAACGCACGTCATCACGTCTTGCGTAAAGGCCAGTGCGCGCTGTGCGGTGAAGTCGAAGCAGCTCGAGAAGGTTGGCGCTTTTTTTATCAGGTGAGTAATAAACATCTCATGAAATAAAACTTAAGTTATATTGGGTAACTTTGAAAACTTAGAAGATTGTGTTTTGATGAAATATTTGACGTTGCAATGAGTATTTTGTTCTTTTTGGTGAATTTAAATTTCCCGCCAGTTATAGTACTGCTAAGGTTTCTGAGGTAATATTAACAGAGTTAAGTTAGATCCATTAAGCATGTAACTATTGTTGAGCTAACGATTTTGAAATGTCGCGAGTAATGTTAGTTTTACAATTTTTGTTCGGTCTAATAAAAATGCCCTCATTTGAATGCGACAAAACGCAACATAACCCATTATAATTCAAAATTTTGTCCACTCTGATGCGACGCGACAAATACATATTGTTCTTATTGGTTTGTCGCACCCCATCGCGAAAAAGTGAAATTTAACCATGAGCTACAGTAAATTTCCTCATAAACAGTTGCAAAGGTCACCTAAAGGGGGAGCAAAACGCTGCAAATTTGCAAGCACGTAATTTGATCATTGAGAAAGGTCAGTAGGCAAAACGGACCTGTGAAATATTTCTCAAATCAGAATAAGGGTTTTTCCTGCATCGAGAAATTGAAGGCGGCCCCCTCCGTCAAATGTCGTGCCGTCTCAGACTCTCGCCAACATTATGTCGGGTGTCTTCACAAGACTGTCATTTGTAACTGCAGTTGTGGCATTACGCCACAATGGAGGCGCTATTTCGTTATCAGCTCACTGAGGCGCTAAAAAGAGTTGCAGAACAAGAGCTTGTTGTGTTTCACGGCTGTTTGTTTTGCTTCGAAGTACGTTTAATTTCTTGAAATTTCTCAAATTAACATGACATACATCATTGTAATGTCTTTATCAGTGCAGTTAGATCGTTGAATCAGCACAGTACACAGCGAGTTCGCCAGTATGAACGGCACACGAATGACTCATTTGAACCGATTCATTTAAACTATTGAACTTTTCAGTCACTAGCGAATATAAGAGATCATTTAAAGTGAACCACAAGAGCATGCAAGATGTGAATGAGCTTTGCTCATTTAGTAAGACTGAAAAGTTAGTTGAAGATGATAAAAAGCTTTATTTGATTAAAAAAATTCCTGTTTGGTTGAATAAAAGTAATGTTTTATATAACTTAATAATTGTCATTTTCATCTAATTTTATTAGAACTTATAATATGTTGAAGTCACTTTGGTTAAGCCATTTAAAGGTACGGTAGGCCTTCGTGTGTGTGTGTGTGTGTGTGTGTGTGTGTGTGTACACAAGCCAAGATCAGGATGGCACCACCTCCGCCTCATTTTGAGCCAGGAAAAACCCTGAGAATACACCTTGTGAATGTAATATGACTCGTCTAAGGCCAGTTTTAGAAGATGTAAGCCTTTTTAAAGCCTATCAGTAATATTTTACAGTATAAATTCGTCTGATGTGAGACCTGAAAGTATGACCAAGTATGACGTGCGTGCCCCGACAACCCTATCCCCCCTAAAAAAACACACCACAGTAATGTTAGGTAATGTTTCTACTGTTATTTCCCAAGTAATGCTCATCACGTTTACAAAAGACAAAGAAACGCAACAAGCTAAACAGCACAGACAGTTATCGCCAAAATAAAAACACATAAAACACAGATACAATGTGATCAGCCTATATGTGCTGTTTGGCGTAACAATGGACCGAGTTCCACATCTTTCCCCTCACCAAACCCATAAATACGATTACGATTATGGTGAATGATGAATGATGGTATTCCTTACTGCTGAAATGCATGAGAATTTGTTTTAATGTTTAACAATATAACAAAGGCCCATGCATGTCATTATTCCACAACATCTTTGTAAATATATGTAAATGTTTTTAGAGATGCATATGCTCCTCCTATTTTGCAGCTACTTGTGACGCTAAATGATGGCATACCACAGAAACTGGAGGAAATGTCATGCTGAAGTGCTGTCTCTTGCAGCTGATGATTCAAATAGCAGTGATACAGATGGGTTACTGAGGGCTCTGTTCAGTGAGGATGAAACTGCCTCTTTGTCACCAGCAGATGGCAACATTTCAGATTATGACTCTGATGCCTTAGTGCTGTCTTCTGACACTGACTCTGAGGTTGCTGACAATTTGTGTTATGATTCTGCAGAGGAAACTGCTCCTGATCTGGGTGAGGAAATTGCAGCTTGGGCAGCTACCAACAAATGCAAGCGGTCTGCACTAAATGAACTACTAGATATTCTAAGGCGCCAAGGACATCGCCTCCCCAAGGATGCCAGAACCCTGCTGAAAACCCCTAAAAGAGTGGAAGTAGTTGAACTGTGTGGTGGACAATATGCCTACTTTGGTATTGCATCAGGAGTTCTGAAGGTTTTATCCCAGAATCCTGTTTTCCCTGAAGACCGAATAGATATGTGCTTCAACATTGATGGTATTCCACTGTTTAAATCATCAAGTCTGCAAATGTGGCCAATCCTGTGCAGTTTACATGATTTTGCACCCTTCATTGTGGCACTCTATTGTGGAAAAGCAAAACCCAGCCCAGTTGAAGATTACGTTTCTGATTTTCTACAGGAGTTGCAGCAACTTATGCAAGATGGCATAGTCCACAGGGCTCTAGACTAACTTTTTGCACTGGTTGCACTGGTGCGCCTAACTTTTTTTCTTAGGTGCACCAGCACAAAAGTTAGGTGCACCCAAATTTTCGACCGCATCGCATTTAACACCGCAGTTTTACAAGTTCACTTTTTTTTTAAATCGCTGTCCATATAGGCAATATTGACTTGTAAATGATTAACTAACAATCTGGTCAACATAAAGTTCTTTATTTGAAGCACAATTCTACAAGAAAGCAGGGCTCTAGACTAACACTTGAGAGAGGTGGCACTGGTGCTACCAAGTTATTCAGTTGGTGGCACCAGCCCTTAATTTGATAGCACCAGAGTCGTGGGGTGAGGTAAGAAAAAAGAATCACTAAAACTTCATTAAAATGTGTTTAATACATTAATAAATCAATTAGAAATTAATACAAATCATTGTTTATGATTGAATTATTTTTATTGTATATGTAAACTCTCTTTCAACACTTTACCATATTTAAAGCACATCTTTCTTAAAGCTACTTTCTTCCTTTATTTGTTGTGAACGACTCCTATAAGAGAACACAATTCCTTTAATATCAGTGAGTGTTTTTGGGCCCGTCCGTTGTTGTTTGATGAACATTATAAACAGATATCTTTATTATGCTGCAGCCCCTTTAAGAGCTCGCGCAATATACTGGAACACGTGTTTTGTTTCCCAACTGTTTGGTCACGAAACAAACTTTACAAGGTTTCTTGTTAATATGGGAATTTTTAGGGAATTTTTAGGTTATTTTGTGTTAATATGTCCGTTTCAGATTAAGAAGGCGTGAAAGAGAACTCCGTTTAGTATTTCGTGCTCTGACTCTCTGGGCGCGCGCATATCTCAAACAACCCGCGAGACCTGAACGCTTTTAGTGATTATTCTTCATGAAAGCTGCATTGATACACGTTTGGCTTCTATCAATAGCGACTCACAAATAAATAGTATTTAGCGTGATGTATACCATTTTGTATGCTTTGCAGTATTGTTAGCGATCTTTATACAATAGTTCAGTGCTTAAAGTTTAAACACGTGTTTCCTGCATTAGCTTCACATGCTGTAACGTCCAGCCAGCAGAGGGAGCTGTCACCAGAGTACTGACCCCGTTCCACCCCTCTGCTGCCTCTGCATTCACTTCCTGTTTGGTGACTATTTAGTCTGAGACCACATGGGACCTCATTGCGAAGTATTGCCAGTATATCTGCCTTACCAAGCGTATCCCTGTATTCTCTGCCTGTTTTGTGTATGATTCTGCCTGGATATCTATTCTCTGATTACCTGTCTTACCCCTTTGTTTTGGTTGCATGGTTGGACTGATATTTCTGGATTTGACTCACTGCCTGCTTAATCAACTTTGCCTTTGGATTATCCTCATGTTTGTTGTACGTCGAACAGTCATCTTGGTATTGACCCTTTGCCTGTCTACTCAACTCGTTTTATGTTACTCATCAAATAAACTACCGCACATGGATTCTAACTCTGCCTCAGCGTCATCGTTACACATGCATACAATACTGCAACACATTTCGTTATCTTTGCTGTTTTGTACCTTAGCCGGGGAAATTCTTGTATTCTGCATATTTATTTAAGTTGCAAGATTGAGCGCTTCACTCGTCTGCTCTTTCGGTCCTTCGCCTCTTAACCCGCGAATTACGTCTTTGGGGGCGGGGGCACTGATAGATAAGAGAATGGTTGAAGGAGGGGAGACGAAAATGAGTGACTGAATGCGCAGCTTGCGCAATATAACATTTCTGCGCATTAAATTTATAATACGCAAAAATGATATATTGATCAGTTTGACAGTCGCACCGGTGCGACCATTAAGAAAAACTTGTTGCACTGGCAGGAAAATTTGTCGCAAAATGAGACCATTTAGTCGCAGTCTAGCGTGTCAGAGCATTGGTTATGATTTTTGGACGGATCAGGCCTTAACTTAACATTCTTAACGAAAAAGTTGTCAATCGTTCTTTTCATCTTCTCTCATCATCCGCGGCTACATCCACTCTGTTTATCTGGCCTAGGCTACTCACCTCTCTGTCCGACTGCAGCACAGCATTTTCAAACGTACACGCACGTACAAAAATATCTGGACCACGGCCAATCAGAGGGGGGTCCGCCCTTCACTATCTCTGATTGGTTTGGACCACGATATGGGCCTAATGTGTCTGTTGTTGAACCACAGGGAGACTTTCGCAGAGACTTTTTTCCCTCGAACGGCTGGTCGCACGGTGCGACCTCAGATTTTTTTTAGTCGCACCATTGAGAAATTAGGTCGCATGTGCGACCAAATTGGTCGCACTCTAGAGCCCTGGTCCATGTAGAGAAAGCACTGCAAGTGACTGTAAAAGCCTTTGTTTGTGATGCACCAGCTCGATCATTCCTGAAATGCATAATCACAATAGCTACTTCGCTTGTGAGCTCTGCACAGTTAAAGGCACCTATGTGGGACGAGTTGTTCTTGGTGCTACAGCGCCTGGTGTTGTTGCAAGGTCTGAAGCAAAATTCAGTAGACTTGCCTACAAAGACCATCAAATTTGGAAATCCCCACTGACACTAGCTGGAATTCCATGTGTTCTGCCATTTGCATTGGTCTACATGCACTTGGTGTGTTTGGGTGTAGTTAGGAGAATGCTTCACTACATGCAGAGAGGACCCCACACATGCAGACTGTCATTTCAGCAAAGGAGTGACATTTCAGATAAACTGAAGGCATTGAATGGAGAACTACCTAGTGAGTTTGCACGGCAACCTAGGACTTTACTGGAATTAGACAGATGGAAGGCTACAGAACTTAGACAGTTTCTCCTTTATACTGGACCAGTGGTTCTAAGAAAAGTGGTTTCACATGCTTTATACAATCACTTTCTTTCCTTGATGGTTGGGGTGTCAGTCCTGTTGAATTCTGATGATGCAGAGCGTAAGGAACACTTAGACTATGCCCGAGAGCTACTCATGTACTATTTGAAGAAGTGTGAGGCTATATATGGAAACACCTTCGCTGTATACAACGTACACTCACTAATTCACTTACCAGATGATGTGGAACACTTCAACTGTTCACTGAATGGGATTTCATGCTTTCCATTTGAGAACTACCTGCAGACTCTAAAGAAAATGGTCAGACAATCTCGCAATCCTATAGNGTTCACTGAATGGGATTTCATGCTTTCCATTTGAGAACTACCTGCAGACTCTAAAGAAAATGGTCAGACAATCTCGCAATCCTATAGCCCAAGTTGCCAAGCGTCTAGCAGAACTAGAACATTCTACAAAATCTAGGCCTTTTACCAAAGAGAGCTTTACTCGCATATCCACAAGGCCAAGAGATTGTTGTTTCATCCTTCAGAACAAGGACTATGTCTTTGTGAAGGAAATGCATGAAGAAGGCACCTTGGTTTGCGATGCGCTACGCCAATGCAACACACAGAGTTTCTTCACTGATTCATGTGATTCTAAATTGCTCAACATCGTCCGTGTTAGAGATATCAGTAGAACTACACGTCGACTGATCAGTAAACATCAGTTAATTCGTAAAGTTGTCTGCCTGCCAGCCAACCCTGGTGAAGCTGACACAGGATTCATTTTGTTTGGGTGAAGGACAACATGGTACACTGGCCACCAGGGGCTAATGTAACTAAAGCAGCTAAAGAGATGCGAACGCCAGCAAGTAGCTGGAAAATGTTTCCACTGCTGAAAATCAAATTCAAGTCAAGTGAGTTAACATCCATTTTTAAAAGCGAAATTACGTTTTTTCTACTAATCAAATCAATGAAGGTATTAAAAGCTTGTTTGTTTTCTGTTTACTTTAGATAATCAGGAAGTGTGTGAGACATTCGACCAAACAAGTGCTGCAGAGCTCAGTGAGGAAGAATGTGGTCCTGTCAAGAGGGTATCAAAGAAAAAAAATTACCCAGGGTTTATTTTAGGTACAGAATAATTGCCCATTTTGACAGGTCCCTAGTTTCTGGTGCTGGAGGATAATATATGTTGTGATACTATGTATGGTAATTATACTGTTGTTTCTCCTCTTACACAGATGAGGATGAAAGCAGGATGAAGCGGATCGGTGGGTTTTTGTAACAAAAATATTCATATTTCAAGTTACAAACTCAAATCAGCAGCTTCCGGTGACAGCGAGTCTACATTGACCTCCTTTGTAGAAAAGGAAACTACTATGCAAGTCAATGTAGACTCACTGGAAGCTGGTGCACTTCTTCCAGCCAATTTGAATAGAGTATTCAGAGAGATCATGGTATAAGTAAGGAATAATTGATGACGGGCCGTTCAATTATACTCATATAATGCACACTCGAGGTGGTAATGCTGCCACGACGCACATCGAGTGTGCATTTTAAGTATAATTGAACGGACAGGAGTCAATTATTCCTCTTATACCACGCTTGCCACACCACAGGACATTGTTCAAGTGTTTAATTTCAGCGTTTGTCCGGTTAAAGCGTCCGTGAGAGTGTAACGGACTCTGCTTGAGCCATTGATACGCGGTGTGAGTGAGAGCGAGAGACCGCACGCGCGCACCTGCGTGTTTGCAGTAATGTGACAGAAAGCCAGTGATAATGTTTATTTATTCCTCGTATTGTTTCTATCTTCCACAGTAAACGTATCACGTAACCTTTTTTAAGAGCAGGTCCATCAAAATATATTTGTTATCAGTTGTAATCAGCATGATGAGGAATAAAACTAACCAGTAGACTGTTTAATTCATTCGTATTTTTCTATTTAGTTATTTTATTCATTCGATTTAAATTTATGTATTACTATATTGTTTTTGAAATGCTTTATTTATTTATAAAAAAAAATAAAGGCACACCTTTCCATTAACAGGAAAGTTTGAGGGAAAAACGTCAGATAAAGCGATCAATCTCTCTCGGGGGCTGAAATCTTTTCCACTATTGATTTAAACAGTGAATACTGGCAGGTGACCATGGACCCTGAAAGTACAGAAATGACTGCGTTCATTACCCCTTTTGGATTGTTCCAGTTTAACGTAATGCCATTTGGACTAAAGAATGCCCCAGCAACATTCCAACGACTCATGGAAATTGTTTTGAATGAACTAAGAGGGGAAAATTGCTTTGTGTATATTGATGATATTATCATCTATTCACCTTCTGTTGTACAACACTTCCTTGATCTCCAGAGTGTCCTCCACAAGTTGGAAAAGGCTGGACTCACAATTAACCTTAATAAAAGCAATTTCTGTTTGCAGGAAATAACATTCCTAGGCCATGTAGTGGGCATTGACGGTATCTCTGCTGATCCTAGCAAAATAGAGGCTGTTCAGCATTACCCCACTCCCAGAAATCTCAAGGAAATCCAACGCTTCTTGGGTCTGGCCGGATGGTACCATCGGTTTGTCCCGAATTTCTCTCAGATAGCAGAACCCCTTAATTCTTTGAAGAAAAAGGGCAAAGTTTTTCAATGGAGTCCTCAGTGTCAACGATCATTCGAGCAACTGAAAAACTCACTTAATGTCAACCCCCCATTCTGGGTCATCGGATCTACAGCAACCTTTCATTTGTAACCGACGCCAGTGAGACTGGGTTAGGTGCTTATTCTGACACAGAACACCATGGAGAAGAAAAGTCATAAGCTTATGCTAGCAGAACATTAAACAAAGCGGAAACTAACTATTCTGCAACGGAGAAGGAATGCTTGGCTGTCGTGGGACACTGGATAATGGCAGCATTACCTTGACCACAAGTTGTTTATCTGTGTAACCGACCATCTGCATTGGCAGTGGGTAATAGGGTCTACCAAGACTTCCAGTCGTCTGATCAGAGGCACTACGACTACAGAAATACGATTTCATGTTTGATACCGAAAGGAAAACTGAAATGTATCACCTGATGCCTCTCCCGCATTCCTGTCACTAACAAGCTGTAAATATGTATACAGCCAAAAGAGAACCTGATGATTTCCCAATCACAATGGACAAGATCTGGGAGGAGCAGCATAAAGATTCAACATTGACAAAAATACTACAAACCCTGGCAGATGAAGAAAATAACTTGAACGGAAAATATGAGGTACTGGAAGACAAGCTTTACAGAAAAACTTACCTGGCTGACAACAAGCAACACTACCAAATCTGTATTCCTGGGAGTTTGATTCCACAGATTCTTCAACACTATCATGCTAGTCCAATGAGTGGACATGGAGGAAACTTCAAAACCTATAAAAGAATTCAAGAAGTGGCTTTCTGGCCTGGAATGTGGAATGACATCAAACAGTGGGTAAAGAGATGTGTGAAATGTCAAAAGCTTAAGCGAGATAAAAAGAAACCTGCTGGAAAAATGCAACACATGCAACAGAATCGCTCGATGACATGACCAGCAAATTGGGCACTATTTTCTCTAATACATTAGAAGCTGTCGCACCTATGAAGTCAAAAAAGATTAATGAGAAAAACGCAGCACCATGGTACAATAGCACCACTCGCGCCCTTAAAAGAGAAACACGTAAACTGGAGCGCAAATGGAAACAAACC
Organism: Triplophysa rosa; assembly: GCF_024868665.1. Classification (NCBI taxonomy): domain Eukaryota; kingdom Metazoa; phylum Chordata; class Actinopteri; order Cypriniformes; family Nemacheilidae; genus Triplophysa; species Triplophysa rosa. The sequence goes on from NW_026634494.1 coordinate 24,809, forward strand.
CAATTAGAGGTCTTTAAAATTGCGTGGAAAGAGAGTGCAAACTGTTATAAAAAGGCACTAAAAGCAGCAAAGGCTGAGCACCTCCGTAACCTCATAGAAACTAACAAAAACAATCCAAGGTTTTTATTTAGTACAGTTGCTAAACTAACAAATAAACAGACTTCACCTGACCTGGGTATTCCGCCGCACCTTGGTAGCAATGATTTCATGAATTTTTTTACAGAGAAAATCGAAAACATACGAGACAAAATAGTAAAAACTCAACCTCCAAGTCTGTCCTATAAATTAGTACCAACCATCGCCCCAAAAGAAAGGCTACAGTGTTTTTCACCTATAAAACAGGAAGATTTAATTAAACTTATTGCAACATCTAAACCTACAACTTGCTTATTAGATCCCATACCAACTAAATTATTAAAAGAGTTATTACCCGTTGCAATTGAGCCCATTTATAACATTATCAACTCGTCAATTAATCTAGGCCATGTCCCAGGACCCTTTAAACTGGCCGTCATTAAGCCTCTTATCAAGAAACCAAACTTAGACCCCAATGAACTAGGAAACTATAGACCGATTTCAAATCTCCCTTACCTGTCTAAAATACTAGAAAAAGTAGTGTCCACTCAGTTGTGCTCTTTCTTACAAAATAATGACATACACGAAAAATTCCAGTCAGGCTTTAGACCGCATCATAGTACTGAAACTGCGCTCGTTAAAATTACAAACGACCTGCTTATAGCATCAGATAAAGGTAACATCTCACTCCTAGTCCTGCTTCGACCTTAGTGCTGCGTTCGATACTGTAGACCATAAAATACTTCTAGATCGCTTACACAATTATACCGGTATTCAGGGACAGGCACTACAATGGTTCAGATCTTACTTATCAGACAGACATCAATTTGTCCATTTAAATGGGGAATCATCAAATCTAACGCAAGTAAATTATGGATTACCTCAGGGATCGGTTTTAGGACCCTTGCTATTCTCCATATACATGCTGCCCCTTGGAAACATTATTAGAAAACATGGAATTAGCTTCCACTGTTATGCAGATGATACTCAGCTATATATCTCATCAAGACCAGATGATTCCTTCCAACTATCCAAATTGGCAGAGTGCATCGACGATATAAAGCATTGGATGACTTGTAATTTCCTTCTTTTAAATTCTAATAAAACAGAAATATTACTTATCGGACCAAAGACACGTGAGCAGAATATTTCGGATTATGACCTGCAAATTGAAGGCTGCACTGTTACTCCAACAAATACAGTTAAAGACCTTGGCGTTATATTAGACAGCAACCTGTCATTTAAAAATCACATCTCAAATGTCACAAAAACAGCCTTCTTCCACCTTAGAAATGTTGCCAAATTGCGAAATATTTTATGTGTGGCTGACAGCAGAGAAGCTTATTCATGCATTTGTGACCTCAAGACTTGACTACTGTAATGCACTGCTTAGTGGTTGTCTGCACATCAATAAACAAACTACAGTTAGTTCAGAATGCAGCTGCCAGAGTTCTAACCAGGTCCAGAAAATACGATCACATAACCCCAATGTTATCAACCCTTCACTGGTTACCCATTAAGTATCGTATTGACTTTAAAGTTCTTTTAATTACTTATAAAGCCTTAAACGGTTTAGCCCCTACCTACATAACAGAGCTTCTACCACACTACAACCCATCACGCTCTCTAAGATCTCAAAACTCCAGACTTTTGATAACACCTAGAATAACTAAATCCACCAAAGGGGGTAGAGCTTTCTCATACGTAGCACCTAAACTCTGGAATAGCCTCCCCGATACTATTCGAGGGTCAGACACACTCTCCCAATTTAAATCTAGATTAAAGACACATCTTTTCAGCCAAGCATTCACTAATACATAGCTAATGAACAGCAGCTACGCTAATTATTCTCTTTCTGTTTCTGCCCTCGCCTCGGGATGCCCATCCCGAGGTAGGGAGAGATTCCGCCAGGCCCAGATGAACGTCATATGCCCATCCACAACTAGAGATTACGCCAGCTACATCGGAAAATCCCGTGCCATCCTCCTGCGAGAGCCTGCGGACTGACTGACCATCCAGCTCCATCCAAGGCAATTCCATCACCACCCAAGAAAAAGGCGACCATCTGGCCGGCCCAGCTCAGACAATTCCATCCCCAACCGAGAGCAAAGACGGACTACCTGTCACATAAATGCTAAATTTACAATACTTGGTATTTAATGCTAAACTTACATCACACGACAGCAGTTTGAAGTTATGGCTGCACTCAGTGACTTTGATTGGAGGTAGCTGGGTGGGTGTTGTAGGGAGTGGGGGGGCTTGTTGGTTGTGTTCGGGGCGTTTCATTTGTTGGGACTGTGTGGGTCTGGTCTGGTTGGTCTTGTTTTGTGGTCGATGTCGGACAACAGAGGAATAAAGTTAATTATGCCATTACTACTTTTCCCTGGTTGTCCTCTGTTGTCTGTTGTTGATCCGGAATGGGACCGGGTTGGACCTGCACGGTTTCGGCGGGTGGGGCTTCCTGGGTCGCGGCTCGTGGGCTCTCCCTGTTCTTCGTGGACGTTGCTCGGTGGCTTTGGTCGGGGTCACTGAGTGCAGCTATGACACGTCAGAGGAGATCTGGCCCTCCCGGCTGAGCCTGGTTTCTCCCGAGGTTTTTTTTCTCCATTATTCACATTGGAGTTTGGGTTCCTCGCCACAGCAGAGCAGTGCAGTGTTGGCTTGCTCACCGGGAGACTGCATTTATTTATTCATTTATTTATTAGATATTATTTATTATAATGATCTTGCTTGGTCTATAAACACCATGCACTGTGCTGTGTTTTACCTTTCTGTGTTTTTTCTTATTTGCTCCTGTAAAGCTGCTTTGGAACAATGCACATTGTGAAAAGCGCTATATAAATAAAATTGAATTGAATTGAAAACAATCTACTCGAGATGTACATACCCACTTTAGTGTGTGATTATAGGACCTTTACCCTGTAGTTCCAATAGGAATGAATATCTCCTTGTCTTTGTTGATTACTTCACTCGCTGGGTTGAGATGTTCCCCATGCGCAGTGCCACTGCCCGGACAGTTGCGAACATATTTCAGAATGAAATTCTGACAAGATGGGGTGTGCCAGATTTCTTATTGTCGGACAGAGGTACACAATTTGTGTCAACTATATTTAAGGACATTTGTGAAAATTGGAATGTCACACCTAAACTAACGACTGCGTATCACCCACAGACGAATATGACAGAAAGAGTCAATCGCACCCTTAAATACATGATCGCTGCCTACCTGGAGGAAAAACATAATAAATGGGATCAGTACCTACCTGAATTCAGGTTCGCCCTCAATTCTGCTGTCCAGGAGACCATAGGGATGACGCCGGCAGAACTGCAAATTGGGAGAAAGCTGCAGGGTCCTATGGACAAAATTCTCCACGGGAAAAACCTCACTCCTGATATGCCTTCGTATGACGTAACGCATCATCTAATACAACTCCAGAGCAGAGCTGTAGAAAACAGTAAAAAAGCCCATGAAAGACAACTACGAAACTACAACAAGCACAGACGTGAACTAACCTTTAAAGAGAGAGACCGTGTGTGGATAAGGAATTTCCCACAATCTAGTGCAAAAGCTAAGTTTACTGCTAAGTTAGCAGAGAAATGGAGAGGCCCTTTTCGTGTTGTGAAACAGTTAGGTCCACTTAACTATCGCTTGGCTATGGAGGATACTGGCGAGGATGTTCGTACAGTCCACGTATGCAACATGAAACCATGCTACCCAACAGCAGAGGAAGTCAATTCCAAGGAAAGAGGAAAACTCCTGGAAATGTTTCAAGACACCTCTGACGAAGAAGAAGAGTTTCATGGATTTTAATTCTCCCAAAATTCTCAACCATGGGTTGTTTTTCCAGGGGAGGGGGAGTGTAACGGTAGTGGAAAAATAATAGTTAGAAAGGATTTATTCTACAGTCTTAGTTGTTTGTATTTATTTATTTAATTAATTACTCACTACCGTCCCATTGGTTTGATATGGAGATTGCAGGGAAAAATGGTAACGGAAGGCGTGGCTGTAGGTAATTAACGGAAGAGAATATAAGGAGGGAGAGCAGAAACGAAATACAACGGGAGACGGAGGAGAGAGAACGGAAGTGAGAGCCTGAGAGAAGGAGGAACCGGAAGGAGTAAGGAGAGTGTCATGGCGAAGGAACCACGCACCCCGGAAACGTGAGACTAAGATTGTCTGGCGGACTTTGGATGCTGCTTGGCGCTACTCACCCGAGTTTTGCAGCGCGATTCCAAGTGCACAGAGTGATGGGATTTACCTGGAAAGGACGGTTCCTGGCATGGATTATACTCGTGTTGGATTGAGGAAGACGATGTTCCGGGGGTGCAACTACTTTCTCGACATACACGCAAGTCAAACCGCTCACATGCTAACATAACGCACACACACCTACATTCACGAACAATATCTTTTTTCATGGTGTGGGAGCGCAGCTACTCTCAAACTATAGTGCTTGTTTGGCACCGAACAAACTGAGTGGGACTAAGCTATGTTATATTCTTTTGTTTGTTTGGTTTTCGCTGTTAATTGTTGTTTATTTGTTCTCTCTTCCTCCTGGTCTGGACAATTCAATTGATGCTATGCTTGCATTATTTGATGTGCATTGGAAGTTTAATTGCCTACTACTTGTCAATACAAAACTCATTCTATTGCATCCCCTGTGTGAAAAGTGTTTAACTTGTTATTCTTTGTAGTTGAGTCATGTTTGGTTATTTCTTTAATGCTGTAAATTCTTAACGGTGGTTTTTTTTTAGCTATCCGTGGCATTTAATTAATTTAATACATTGACAGACTTAAACCTGTCTGGCGCCCGAACTACTTAAATATATACCATTAAATAAGGGGGACCACTGTTATAATTTATAAATTTGTTTTCACCTCCAAAATGTTTTTAAACCAGTTGTTCCCACTCGCACAATTAATGGCTGCAAACATTATTTTCACTATTAAATCATATAATCCAATTTTACGTTATTACACTAGTTTTCAATCGTTTTACAACCAATATGATCAAATATTTACTTACCACATTTGAGAAGAGTAAAGTTTAAACATGGTATTGATATGGTCTTCGGTCTGCTGTGCTCTGCACAAAATCTCGCGATAAATGATGCGAATGCGTGATTTGGGTTGACTCAACAAATGTTTTTAAGTTGAGACAACGAACACTCTCTTGGGTGAAGTTATAAACTCTTTGAGACAATCAAAACTTAAAATTTTAAGTTGAGTTAACAAATTTAGATAGTGCAAGTTGTGTCAACTTAAAAAATATGTTGAAACAACTCAATGTCTTTAACCAATAAAATAAAATAAAGCATGACATAAGGATGCATCATTATAAAACCACCAAACAATAAGAAAGATTTTGCCTTTTATTTGTTATGGTGTGGTGTTCCACAAGTAAGACTGAAAGAGACATTCACCAAGGTACTGTACCTTTAAGGGAGGAGGGGTAGATTGGTAGATTCCGGGTTAACGCGAGGTAGCAGATACTCCTCGCTCGTTGTTCACTGTGATATACAGTATATATTTTTGTAGTGGATAAGTAAAGCTGACTCGACGCATCTCTGTCTCTTGTCTCCTCATTTATTGCACTCCACATTGGTGACACCGACGCGAGTTGGATACAGCTGTATTATGTCACACAACGACGGTAGAGAAAATGCCGCTGCTAGCTAACCGGCTAATGTCGGTGCTATTTACGCTGCCACCATCAAGTTACCGGACTTTTGGCAGCACAACCCATGGCCGTGGTTTCAATACATTGAGGCCCAGTTCCAGCTGAGAGGAATAACACAGGACGTTACAAAGTATTTCCACATAGTAGCGGCCTTAGATGCCTCGACGACAGCCAGGGCAATGGCGCTGTTAGAGGCTCCTCCGGTGGACGGCAAGTACGACGTACTCAAAACATTCCTGTTGAAACTCTTCGAACTGTCAGAGCTGGAGAAAGCAGACCGCCTGCTGTCCCTGAACGGCCTTGGCGACAACAAGCCGTCCGAGTTAATGGAGAGGATGCTGGTTGTGCTGGGCGCAGCGGATCCCTCATTCCTCTTCGCCCACATTTTCCTGCAGCAGCTTCCAGCACCAGTGCGCACTGCACTGGCCAGTTCCCCCCTCCCTTCCTCCAGAGACTACCGGGCACTGACTGTGGAGGCAGACAGGATTTTCCTCACCAACCGGCAGCAGTTTGTCCATGCGCTGCTTCCCCCAAGCACACGTCTGCCCTGCTTCCCCCTCCGGAGGACGTCCCTGCTGTGACGGCCCGCCGACAGCGTGAGGACGGGTGGTGTTATTAATTCAATTCAATTTTATTTATATAGCACTTTTCACAATGTGCATTGTTCCAAAGCAGCTTTACAGGAGCAAATAAGAAAAACACAGAAAAGTAAAACACAGCACAGTGCATGGTGTTTATAGACCAAGCAAGATCATTATAATAAATAATATCTAATAAATAAATGAATAAATAAATAAATGCAGTCTCCCGGTGAGCAAGCCAACACTGCACTGCTGTGGCGAGGAACCAAAACTCAGACATAGCGCTCCCCCCCTCCATCAGTCCCGATCCATACCCTCCTCGACCCCGAGGAGGGCCTCTTCCTAGGAAAGGCAGCCGGGTCCGAGGCGCGGGTACCGGCCGGTTCGTTGGTGGTGGTAGGGTGCGAGGTGCGGAGAGAGACACTGCGGGGAGAGACTCCCCGATTCCAGGGCACGCGACCAGGTGATCCTCCGCCAACTGGATGGCTGAGTCCAGCGACGCCGGCCGGTGGCACTGGACCCACCCCGCCGTCTTCCGGGGCAGGCAGGTGATGAACTGTTCCAGTACCACCTTGTCGATGATGTCCCCGACGCCGCTTCCCTCAGCCACCAGCCATTTCCGGCAGGAGTCCCGGAGCTGCTGAGCTAGCAGGTAGGGCCGACCGGCTTCTGCCAACCCCAGCGACCGGAAGCGCTGTCGGTGTTGCTCTGGGCTCCGGCCGACCCGCTGCAGGATCGCCTTCTTCAGCTCCGCATACACCAGGAGGCTCTCTGGGGGAAGTTGTTGGGCCGCCACTTGCGCCTCACCGGAGAGAAGGGGTATCAACCGGAGGGCCCACTGGTCCCTTGGCCATTCACTCGACTCGGCGGTCCGCTCGTAGAGTTCCAGGAACGCCTCGGGATCGTCGTGCGGGCCCATCTTCTGCAGGATCAGATGGATCGGTGGGGCTGGTCCGCTGGTACCTCCCCCTTGAGCCCCCCGGTGCATCCAGCTCCGGAACGCCTCGCGGTCCTCCTGTTGAGCCCGCAGGATCGCCTGGAACCGGCTGTCCTGGTCCTCCCGCAGCTGTAACAGGGCCCGGTGTTGTTCCTGGTGGAGGACCGCGAGGGACGTAATCACCTCCGCAAACGGCGAGGTCGGCGGATTCATCCCACCGGCCGCGGCACTCCTGCTTCCTTCCATCCCGGGTTTCGGCACCACTGTAACAAGAATAACACAGAGTAGGAAGGAAGAGGCTGGAATCAGGGATCACTACTGCTGGCCAGAAGCCTTTTATTTCCACAGCACACACACACAAAGTCACACTGGCGTCTCTCATGCATGGTTTTATCTTCCGCCTTCGCTGAACGGAAATGGTCGCGTTAATCTTTCCGCGTCACTATCAGGTCTGTCGTTCGGTCACCACGTAGTCGCCCTCTTGCTCTCCCATGCATCCCACGCACTTGCTGAGACACAGTACGTTCGCCTGCCAACCACCGTCTCACCTTCTCCGCTGCAACTCGTAACCACCCTTCTCCCAAACAGCCTTCTTGCCACCTTAGAGAAAGTGTTGCCGAAATTGCGAAAGTATGTTATGTGTGCTGACGGGCAAGGAGGAAGCTTGATTCATGCAATTTGTGACCTGCAAGACGTTGACTACTGTAATGCACTGACTTAGTGGTTGTACCTGCATCATCAATAAACAAACTACAGTAGTTCAGAATGCAGCTGCCAGAGTTCTAACCAGGTCCAGAAAATACGATCACATAACCCCAATGTTATCAACGCTTCACTGGTTACCCATTAAGTATCGTATTGACTTTAAAGTTTTTTAATTACTTATAAAGCCTTAAACGGTTTAGCCCCTACCTACATAACAGAGCTTCTACCACACTACAACCCATCACGCTCTCTAAGATCTCAAAACTCCAGACTTTGATAACACCTAGAATAACTAAATCCACCAAAGGGGGTAGAGCTTTCTCATACGTATACCTAAACTCTGGAATAGCCTCCCCGATACTATTCGAGGGTCAGACACATTCTCCCAATTTAAATCTAGATTAAAGACACATCTTTTCAGCCAAGCATTCACTAATACATAGCTAAAGAACAGCAGCTACGCTAATTATTCTCTTTCTGCCCTTGCCTCGGGATGCCCATCCCGAGGTAGGGAGAGATTCCGCCAGGCCCAGATGAACGTCATATGCCCATCCCAACTAGAGATTACGCCAGCTACATCGGAAAATACCCGTGCCATCCTCCTGCGAGAGCCTGCGGACTGACTGACCATCCCAGCTCCATCCAAGGCAATCCATCACCACCCAGAGAAAAGCGACATCTGACCGGCCCAGCTCAGACAATTCCATCCCCAAAACCGAGAGCAAAGACGGACTACTTGTCACATTAATGCTAATTTTACAATACTTGGTATTTAATGCTAAACTTACATCACATGACAGCAGTTTGAAGTTATGGCTGCACTCAGTGACTTTGATTGGAGGTTAGCTGGGTGGGTGTTGTAGGGAGTGGGGGGGCTTGTTGGTTGTGGTTCGGGGCGTTTCATTTGTTGGGACTGTGTGGGTCTGGTCTGGTTGGTCTTGTTTTGTGGTCGATGTCGGACAACAGAGGAATAAAGTTAATTATGCCATTACTATCTTTTCCCTGGTTGTTCCTCTGTTGTCTGTTGTTGATCAGCGGAATGGGACCGGGTTGGACCTGCACGGTTTCGGCGGGTGGGGCTTCCTGGGTCGCGGCTCGTGGGCTCTCCCTGTTCTTCGTGGACGTTGCTCGGTGGCTTTGGTCGGGGTCACTGAGTGCAGCTATGACACGTCAGAGGAGATCTGGCCCTCCCGGCTGAGCCTGGTTTCTCCCGAGGTTTTTTTTTCTCCATTTATTCATCATTG
>NW_026634495.1:0-15000 GCF_024868665.1 Triplophysa rosa
GAATAGTACGCAATGCAATGGAATAGAATAGTATGTGATGGAATAGATTGTAATAGAGTAGAATAGAATGGAATGGATTAGAATAGGTGTGTCAAACAAGATAGTTGTATTAATAAGGAAACAATAAAATCCCTGAGTGTCAGAAAGTGAATTAACCAATCAGATTAGAGCTGATCATCAGTTCTGTAACCGTTATAAACTCTGAGGCACTTGTGTCATGTGACACAATAATGTTGAATACCGCTGCAGACCTGTTTGCCATGGGAGAGATGATGGATGTAAAGGGTCTCATCTCAAACAAGAGTGGACAAACCTTTCCTTCACATCACATGTTTCTATAGTGACGAGCTGCCCGTGGGTGAACGGGTAAACAGCATGAGCCTCCTCACACGTCTGAAGTGTTTTTCCGACACGTGTCTGCAGCGTCCATCTAAAAATCTCACCATTACAGCACTCTTTAACTACATGAATGCACAACTCATCGGAGGAGAAATAAAACAATCAAGTCAGGAGAATGTCTTACCCACAATGCCGTAGGCAGACACGGCTCTGGATAGGCCGGAGGAGCCCTTCTGACCCATCTTAGTGCGGTTGCCCAAATCCAAGCGGCCCAACAGCTCACGTACTTCATTCTGACTGTAAACATGCTGTCACACACACACACACACACACATTCATGACTGTGATCTCATCTACAACCACCGCTGGATAAAAGAATCATAACAATGAGTTCAGCTCACCTTATCATCAATAATCACCAGATCTCGTGGTTCAGTGCGGTCGATCTTCAGGACACGATGTTTGGTTTGTGCGTTATTACTGCCCACCAGAAAATACCTCTGAGAAAATCAAACAAACATTTTTTCGAAACTCATTTATTGTAATAAGTTGGAAACATTCAAATCAATCAAAATACATTTTTCTGCCATTTACAGCAGCGCTGACATAAACACCAATGTGTGAATGTCACTGAAACACGTTCGTATTACACGTCATGAATGACAAACTGTAATGAGGAAAATAAAGCCTGTAAGATGTCTGCTACAGTGAGACGAGGACAGAGAAACAGAGGTTTATTAGGACAGATTTCATGCGAGTATGACACGCGCTGCTATTACGCTCTACACACGTGTGATGTGATGTGTTCTGTATGTCTGAGGACTGCACTGTCTGTCTCTATCACCGTTTTACAATCTACATTTGAGCAGAACAAAAGTGGCCTAAAGAAATATTTGGAATGCCCTAGCAACCACCTGCCAGCACCTTAGAAACCACCCAGAACAATCAAGCAGTGCCCTAGCAACCAATCTGAACATCTTCGCGACGGTTTCATAAAAATGTATTTACTGGTGGCGTATTAAACTTGGATTTTAATATGCACACAAGTGAACTGCCCAATGGTCAAACAAAACACAAAAATGACTTCACATGAAAAAATGGAATTTAAGAAACATTTGTCATCATTTCTTCTCTCTCGTGTGTTTGTAAACGTCTTTCTTCAGTGGAACACACAAAAGAAGATATTTTGAGAAATGTCTCAGTGGTTTTGTGTTCACACAATGGAAGCCATTGGAATTCAATGATCGACATTCTTCAAAATATCTTCTGTTGTGCTCTGAAGAAGAAAGAATCTCACACAGGTTTGACATGACATGAGGATGCATTAATGACGACAGAATTCAGCTCAGACTACTCATTACAACAAATGATTTGGGTGTAAATACATTCATGTACAGATATACAGAGCCCACTCAAGAGTGAAGTTCGACAGAAGCTGAACACCGCCATCTACAGACACAGACAGGACATTAACGTTCATTTCCCTGGGCCTTACATTCACAAACAACAAACAAGAGAATCAGCGGTCATGTCTCAGCTAATGTGTGCCGATCCAACATGACATCACCCGAAGTGCCTCTTTGCTTTTATAAAACAGCATAAAGTACATAAAACACAAGCATCATCTTCATCACAACATAATACACAGTCAAAATAAAAGTCTGATGATGCAAGTGGCCCCAGGACGTTTCAAATGATTTATGATCTATGTGAAAATGTTACAGAACTTCATTTACAATATTATATAAGAACGTATTTCAACATGTCACCCACACTACCGGACAATGCCATGGCTTTATTCTCGGTGTTGAAGAGATGAAATGTTGAGACTCACAGCTCTGGTCTCATAGAGCACAAGGTTCTGAACACCGCCGATCACAGCCGCTGTCAGGGGCATAATGACGCTTCAGTCCTTCACACCCTGAAACAACACCAAACACCTCAGGATTCATCATTCAAGTGTTCGTGCAATTCTGCATTCTGCACTCAAGCACTCACAAACACAAAACATGCTTTTATATTTCTGGACAAGGCTGCCAGTATCATTTCTCTGATCTTTCTGCAGCATCCCTGCGATGTTTATCAATTCATCCCATTGCAGTCGTCATGGAGATTGCTGAATGCTGTTCATTAGTTTACATGTCCTTTCTTCACATGATTATGGTGTGTAACATCAATTATGAATGACCGTATATTTTGTGAGATTTCGGCAGGGATCCCCTCTTTGTCTTTAGTGAAACTGAATAAGAAAACTAGTGATACAATCTAGCTTTTAACACGATTACACAACTAAAACACAACAAAACAAACATTCACTGGTGCTCATGTAAACAACACGCACTATTAAAAACCAGTTCAAATATATGAACAGAACAGTATATTGACAGTGTTTACTAGCCTTCAGACGCTACAGGAGATATTTAAGACACTTCACTTTAATAATCAGACACGAGCACACTGTAACACTCGCGTGTGAATATAAATCTGGGTTTTATTACAGTAACAGTGCAGTAATCACGCATGGTAAATGTTTAGAAGCAAAGTAAACCTAAAAGAGTAGGAGCAAACTTCCGCATCAAATATTGCTACTGCAGTTAAATAATAATCATAAATGTTCACATGAGGGAGCTGTTGATGTCAATAAACTGTGACTCTTTTTTATATTCATAACAAAATTAGGGAAAAAGAACATACTAACCTCACGCTCAACATACGCGTCCATATATATATGAAAATAAATGTGAAACGTTAGATACTAACAGTCGTCACGCGTGTAAACGACATCATGTGACTGTCATCGTGCTGTCGTTCAGTCAGATGAGACGGAGCCTCCGCGGGGACAAAAACTATCCCGGAGAAAAAAGCGATTAAAAAAACGATCACGCCACCGGGCTTGAAAACAAATCTGATACAGACTGTTTGTTTGTTTGTTTGTTTGTTTATGATGACGCACAACATTCACATTTTCGGTGTTTTTAATGCTGTGTATTTATGATGTTGAGTTCGGATGTAGGCATAAAGATCAACCAGATTATGACGTTTGATAAAAGACATTTAACGTTACACGTGTCCTGTGTGTTTCCTCGAACCCACGAGATATTAAACACAGTGTTGGTTTGACGTCAATGTAAGTACTGTTTAAAATCTAACTTATAACTTTATATATTGGGAAAAAACATGCAAATAACCATTTAACTATAAAAACTGTTTTTTAGTTGTTTTTTGCAGTTTTAGTAATGCTTTGAATTAGCTTTTATTTATATATATTGTATACTATCTTTGTATGTTATGTATATTGTGTAGTTTAATTTTGTTATGTTGAAATTTTGTTATGTGTTTGTTTATCTATTTTAATACGGTTTTTATATTACTTAGCATTTATTAATTTTGCAGACACTTTTATCTAAAGTGACTTACAAATGAGAGTGCATTTGACATTTTGTCATTTTGATAATATATATTGTAAAAAATATGTGTTCAATAAGTGGGACTCGTGACCAGAAGGTTGCCGGTTTGATCCTCAGGGCCGGCGGGTAACGACTGAGGAGCCCTTGAGCAAGACACCTGACCCCTACTTGCTCCAGTGACAGCTGCCCACTGCTCCGGGTGTACGTGTGGTCACCACTTGCTGTGCGTGTGTTCACTACTCTCTGGATGGGTTAAATGCAGAGGTCACGTGTCGGGTATGGGTCACCATATCTGACTCATAGGTCACTTTCACTATTAAAAATTATGAAATATTAAAGAAAAGACTTGAGAAGCCAATTGAATATAATTTTAAATAATCTTTACAGTGTACATATTTATATTAAATATAAAACATAACATTTCATTTATAAGAGGGAAGTGCACTTGCTGAAATAAACATGCAGGCCTGGGAAGGTTACTTTTAAAATGAATTTCACTATAGATTACAAAATGCATGCTTTAAAAAGTCATTTGTAACGTATTTCGTTAGATTCTGTAACTTAATCTAAATACTTTAGAATACTTTGTAATACTGATAAGGTACGTAACACAAAGGGATCACCAAACAGAGGACTGGGTTTTCTCTGCATATTATTTTAAACAACATCAGTTTTCCACAATATATCTTACAGCAAAAAGAAAAGGATAAATGCTGATGCTCATAAAGGCAACACAATGCATTAAGACTGGGGTGTGTCAACTTTTTTCAACTGGAGCCAAAATTCTACTGATTTTGTCTTCTGGGAAACATGTGGTTATACACGTGAAGGGCAGTACTAAATGAAAAAAATATTATCTATAAGTAAAATAAAAATCTTTACACATCATCCTGTTTAAACATTTCAACTCAACTCTCAACTCAACTTTATTTATATAGCGCTTTTTACAATTTTCATTGTTACAAAGCAGCTGTACATGAGACATATTGACTATAAGCAAAATAATTAAAGTTGTACCTGCAGAAACAAGAAAAGGTTGAAAACACAGAAGACAGAAACACCCACATACACAACACTCCACACACACAATATGCACACGTACTAACACACATAGACACACACACACACACACGGATGCGCACGCACACACACACAACACACACACACGTACGTACACAGACAAGTACGCACACACACACACACACTCAGTGAGAGCACACATTTAGGATAAAGGAGAGAGAAGCACAGGTCAAATATAACAGACTATAAATTCCTATATGCAATATTAATTAAGTAAAACTTTAAGATTCTAAAGCAGCCCCCCCGGTCAGGCAGATAGTGCAAAAACAGTATGCAAACGGTGGCGAGGAACCCAAAACTCTAATCGAGAAAAAAAACCTCAGGAGAACCCAGGCCCAACCAGGGGATTCCAGTTCCCCTCTGGCAAAAGCTGCTGCCTCTGCACAAGCTCCAGAGAACTTGCACAACAAGGCTAAATAAAATAAATAAACTTAATAATAAAATAAATTATAGTTTAAGATTATCATTAATAATCTAATAGCATTTGAAGTTTTGTGGTGAAGACTGTCAAGAGACCGCGTCCTTCTTTATCCAGCTCTATCATCTCAGCTCTTGTCAGGTCCCCACTTCCCATTCTCCGCTCTACCATCAGGTCAGGCCATGAACTGCATCCTGCTCGCTGTGGTAACCTTGGAACAATGAGACAAGACTGGCTGAGAGTAGAGTACTGTTCTGTACTCTTTGATGCAACAAGTACATCAGTTGTGTTTTTGGTTCCGGTTGATCTAACTAATGCAGCCTAAACCCTCAGAGATTTATATTATGGAAGAGTAGTGTATGCAAGATTAAAAAGATGCGTCTTTAGTCTAGATTTAAACTGACAGAGTGTGTCTGCCTCCCGGACAGTGCAGGGAAGACTATTCCAAAGTTTAGGCGCTAGATAGGAAAAGGATCTACCACCTGCACTTGATTTTGAAATTCTAGGTATTACCAACTGACAGGACGCCTGAGAGCTAATGCACGTGAAGGACTGTAATACAAAAGGAGTTCATTCAAGTACTGAGGAGCTAAACCATGTAGGGCTTTATAGGTAATAAGCAAGATTTTAAAGTTAATGCGATGCTTTATAGGTAACCAGTGCAAGGTTGACAGAACCCGGGCTAATATTTCATACTTTTCTGTAAGCTTGTACAAACCGCTTGAATGCCCTTGCGCATCATTGTAGTCACAATAAACTGTTAACCATAAAGAATGTATTTTTAATTTTTTTCGTAGTTGGAGATTAAACTCCATTTTGGAATTATTGAAAGTCAGATTTCGCAATTTTGACATTTGATAGTAAGTTACTCATGCAATTATGACTTCTATAACTTAATAACATATTAGATTTTTTCTCAAGCTCGCATTCTGAGAAAAAAGTCAGTGTTTTTCTCCATTGCGATACATGCAATTGTGATGTGTATCTCGACACTTCTAGAAAATAATCGATTTGTGAGGTTATAAACTCATTGTGAAAATACAGTTACGATACACACATATATAAAATGAACAAACTTATTTGATATTATTGCATTTCGCAAGGGGTGTGAACTATTGTCACGAATGGTGGGTGAGAAGAACCCAAGTGCAGGCAACGGCGATGAAGGGGTTAACAATATATTTATTTAAACAAAACACAACCGAACAAAAACACCCACAATGGGGGAAAACAGAACTAAGAACTATAACTAAAACAAGAGACTTCCCACGAGGGGGCAAAATGAAAACAAGACAAATAAACCAAACTCAAAGACACGACCAAACGTCTTAAATCATAAAAAGGCACAAAACTCACAAACACGAACAGGAACACGGGTAGGCACAGGACAGGAACAGGGAACCGGAACAGAACATGAACACTAACACAATCCAGGACACCGCAATACAGCACATACATAATACAAGAGCACAGGACAAAGAAACAGAGGGTATATATAGGGAAGACAAACGAGGGATAACGACATGGGGCAGGTGTGGGACATTAAACACTCAGGGAAAATAATGAGGAAACAAGAGGGATGGGGCCAATGACAAGACACTGGAGAGAACGTATATTATTGTCAAACGGACAATAATATGTTTCTCTCCACACATAACCAAAGACTTTGTCATGGCTCTGCTACAGGACCAAGAAAAACCTGACTAAGGAAGCAGAGCCATGACAGAAGCCCCCCCTTTAATGAGCACCTCCAGGTGCTCACCAAGGGGTAGACGGACAAGACAAGGCAGACCGAGACAAAGACAAAAACCAGACAAACATGGTGAACATGACAAGGGGTAGACAGGACAACAAGACTACAGGACTGGGGTGGCATAACAAAAATAACAAACATGGGAGGGGGGGTGGGGCAAAACAAGAGTTCATAGGGGGTAGTCCAAAAGGGTTGGGGGGAACAGTCCCAGTCCCCGGCTGCGCTCGAGGGCGCTGAGTCCTGGGGGACTTAGGAGGAGTCCCGGGGGGAACAGTCTTTGGCCCTGGGAGTCTCCCAGGGACCGGCTGGACAGGGCTTGACGCCGGCTGGAAGGCCGGCTGGACAGGACATGGCGCCGGCTGGACAGGACATGGCGCCGGCTGGACAGGACATGGCGCCGGCTGGACAGGACATGGCGCCGGCTGGACAGGACATGGCGCCGGCTGGAAGGCCGGCTGGACAGGACATGGCGCCGGCTGGAAGGCCGGCTGGACAGGACATGGCGCCGGCTGGATGGCCGACTGGGAGACCAGCTATCCCCGGCTGGGCAGGCCTGGATGTCGACATGACAGGACGGCGGGTCGGCGGCTGCGCTCTCTGGCAGCTGGGCAGCATCTCCGACGGCTGGGCAGCGCTCTCTGGCAGCTGGGCAGCAGACAAGAACAAACACACAAACAGTCGACTCGACAGGCCTGAGCACCAGCTGGGAGGCCGGCAGGGATCTGCAGCGGGAACAGGACACTGGCGGCCTCAACCCTGGAGGGGAATCCGACGACCTCAACCCTGGAAAGGAGCCCGGCGGTCTCGATCCTGGACGGGGCTCCGGCAGTCTCGACCCCGGAAGGGAGTCCGGCAGTCGCGACACTGGACTGGAGCCCGGCGGCCTCTACCCTCCAAGGGAGTTCGGCGGATTCAACCCTGGAAGGGAGTCCGGCGGCATCGACTCCTCCCGCTGAGATTCCTCTGTCTGCTGGGTCCAGAGGGCTGGTTCATTCTGTCATGAACATGGGTGGTGAGGACACGGAGACAAGGACAGAGGACCCAAGTGCAGACAGCGGGTAAGGGGTTAACAAGACATTTAATAAAATATAAATACAAAACAAAGACCCACGTGGGGGTAAAGTAACAAACATGGAAACAGGAACAAGACTAACTAAACTAACAGGACTAGACTAAAACACATCACATCACAACTACAAAATAAACTAAACTAAACTAACTCACAGGCAGGAACTCACCACATTACACAAACATGACACAGTACAATGAACCAGCACGAGACAGAAGACACAAGGGCATTATAAAGGGGATAAATCAAGAGGGGACAGGTGCAGGACATGAACTAATTAACAAACAATAACGAGGAGACGAAAGGGCGGGAAAAGAGACGCCACACCGGAGAGTGGAAGACCAACAGGGACAAAACGTCACTCTCCACATAAAACAAGAGGTTCTATCATTGTTCTGCCACTAGGTCAAGAGAAGCAAGCCAAGGTGGGGCAGAACCATGACACCTATGAGCAGAACTGTATAGGATGCTTTTGCAGATTGTCAGAGTCAGAGAATCACTGATTGCAGTTTACATTAATTACCCGTTACAGTTTATATTAATGTTTAAATTAAATAAATCCCCTCAAAATTCCAAGTAATCACTTTGGTCATCTAAAATACTTTTCGGATGTAACTGTAATTTGATTTAAAAAGTAACTGTAATGAAATACGGTTACTCAAATTTTGTCTTTTAAATAGGTAAGTGAATAAGTTGTATGTATTTCGTGACTCCCCAGCCCTGGAAACATGCATGTAATGAGGGCACGTGAACAGTGTTGTAGTGCGCATGCTGTTTTACACACTGCTGTGTTTACATACAGTACACACTATATGCTTTATGCAGTAGACCAGTCAGTGAATATGAAGATGTAATTCTCTTTAGATGTGGCTTTATGTACATGGATAAACATGAAGCGTCAATTCATTTCGGGTCGTACAGTATGTTTGTATTGCATTAGTATTAGTCAAGCCTTAGACATTTTGTTCTGCGTATTGTTGCTTTTCCAATGAATGTCTTAGAACGGAGACAGAAAGAGGGTTAACAGAGAGAAATGGGTCGCAGACACACAAACACACCCTGCACGGACGGGGTTTGGCTGCAGGTTTTAACCAGTTCCTCTCTGCTGTATCCTGCCTCTTATTTTGACACTATTATCACTGAAGGGTGAGATAAGTTGTCTTGGGAATCGGCGTGGCGCCGCCGTGTCCCTCCTCCGGTCAGACAGGCGTCCCGGATCTTGAGGAAAACTGGGTTTGTGTTGGCAGCGTTGTGGGGTTCTGGGAAGCGTCTCTCGCTCTTTCATTCTGTTTCCGTTTCCTAGACAAACAGATCTTCTGATGGCTATGACATCACTCTGAACCGTCCCTAGACTTCAGATCTGTTCATGTACATGTAAGTGGTGCTTGTGTGTCCAAAACGTGTTGCCCTCTCTACAGGCCTCGTGTTTTGTTAGTCTGATAGTAAAAACAAAAATGATGTTGATTCTAAGAGGAATCGGGCCGTGTAAAGTTCTGTTGCATTCTCATGTGAGATCTCGACACACATCTCAGCGTCAGATACGAGTGTTTCTCTGAGGATGTCACCTTGAGACGGTTTGAAAATAATTTCACATGAGCGTCACCGAGCCTGAGCTTTGACTAGAATCACAGATAGTGTCAAGAACACAGTGGCACAGAAGATCACACACACACACACAGATACAAGCGTTTACTGTGAGATCAGTGTCTGAATGAAACCACATGAGGTTGATAAAGTGAGACGGAGGTCACATGGAGACGTGTTGAGTGATGCTGAGGGGTTTCTGGGTGCCGCTCATCTCTGGTGGTCTCACCTGTGCTCAACCTGAGAGTCCACCAGAGGTCACACACACACACACACAAATGCTCACGTCCACTGTCAGAGAGACGGAAGAGATGTGTTTTCCCACAAACATAAACTGACAAAACATTATCATCCATATTATATCCATAATCTTTCAAACAAGATATATTTACTTGAATTATATTTATAATCTGAAATATTATGTATATGTCATACATTAAATTTTTTTTTAACATGGTTAATATTCAGATGAAATGCCATTAGATTTATCCCTTCAATTAAAAAAGTGTTTTGTCAATGGGGTCAGTAATATAAACTTAATTCAGTATACAGTATATCCTCTGAAAACCATACATATACAGTCTTTTGAAATAAACCAAAAGTGCTAACCCTGATTTCAGAATAATTCTGGTTATAAAAGTAAAAATGATTTAGAACGAACAATTTTCATGTGATTCTTACTGTAAAGTCGCTGTGAAATAGAATTTATAATAGACTTTATTTCAGTATTGTGATATATTTCCAAATGAAACGGAATATCAAACAGGGTCAATTTTAACATGATGTGTGATGTGATGTGAACAACACTGAGATAACATGAGCAAACAATCTGATCCACATCTGAACTCTCTCACCAACACCAGTGAGCGGCGTGTGATTGACGTGCAATGTTTAACACACGCCATAGATTAATTGTGCATTTATTTATCAGGCTGTATTAGTGGTTAAATCATGGTTTTGATTTGGTAATGGAAACAGGCGCTGTGGAAATACTCAAAGTCAGAGGTGTAAAGAGTACCTGAAAACCATACTTGAGTAAAAGTCTTCGAGTATCTGATTTTAACAGTACTTGAGTATTTTACTCGTACTGAATGCAGGCTGAGAGCAGCACTAAGAGACATGTCAGTCAAAGACAATCGCATCAAACTGAATACCTCAAAATTACGACAATTCGAGGTCGACACCACAGCTGAGCCTACGTCTATTACAAACACACAAGTCTCAGTTCAGCTCGAGCGCTCGTAAGAAAACCAATATCCTTCAAAATGCTCTCTTCAGTAAAACGGATACATAAAATAATGTTAAGTAAAACTAATAACGTCGAAGCCTTGTTGCACTGGACATGCTGGTTTTGGCCTCATCGCCGGCTGCAGTCGCGTCCTCCTCCCACATGTCAACTACCTCATAATGCACCCGCATTCACATGAAGAAGTCATGTTGACAAGTTTCAGTAAGTAAGGGCAAAATGCAGAAGATATAGTAGCTTTAATGCCCTGTAAATGGCAATATTGCTTCATCTGTAGCAGAAATAAACTGCTGTAGGTAAAGTTAGGTGCCATTCAGAATGTAATGTGTGATTGCATTAGTCACTACAAATGTATTGGAGTAAAGAGTACAAATACTTATTCAAAAATGTAGTTAAGTAGAGAGTAAAAGTTGCTAATATCTTTAATACTCAGTACAACTACAAAGTAGCCAAAAAGATACTTAAGTACAGTAACTAATTACATTTACTCCAATACTTTACACCACTGCTCAAAGTAAAACACCTGAGTAATGTTTGCTGTGCAATAATACACAGACCTTAATGCAACGTTTAGACAACTATTGGTCATCCAGGGATTCAGTGCATACTCTACAGTACACATTCATTTCTATAAGGATTAGTACAGGAGATGTCCTTAAACATACTGAACTAGATTTAACCCAACAGATATAGATCTTATTTATAATATGATGTTCCTGTGTTTTCTGATGTAAAACATCTGTTCACCTGCTAGAAAAACACAAATTAACCTCGGTTTACATGTCAAGAACACGACATCCTCTCATCATTTATTCATCCTCATGTCATGTCAAACCTGTACGAGTTTCTTTCTTCTTCAGAACACAACAGAAGATATTTTGAAGAACGTTGATCATCAAACAACACTGAACTCCATTGACTTCCATTGTATGAACACAAAACCACATTTCTCAAAATATCTTCTTTTGCGTGTTCCACTGAAGAAAGACTCACATACATATTTACAAACGTTAATTTATGGTTGAATGTTTTTGTATTAATGATGTGTTAGTTGTTTCTGGGTGTACGCTCAGATTTTTTGCAGGAGCAGTATAGATGCCAACAGCAGTTTGTTTTTTTACAGAGTCAACCGCAGGTCAGTTCTGGTATTTCCAAATTATTTACTGAGTAAAGCTGAGATGTGAAAGTCATGTATGTCTGTGTATTGCTGTGCAGCGGTCATGTTGTTTACTCAGAATGATAAGCTATGATGGATGTCCAGTGACCGTTACACAGGTCACGCATCACAACAGATAGCTGAAAACCACCAGCGTACCGCTCACACACACACACTTTAAACTATTCATACGATGTTCAGTTTGATACACATCAGAGACACCTTAAACTCCAAGAGGAGGAAGTGATGTCATGATCGCCATGCAGAAACATCACATTTAGGCAATTTCATGAAAATGTTAACCTTACTATAAAAATGTACTATGCTAACAGCACAGATATCAACATTATGTGGTTCACATACCCATGTGAGGTCTCCCTTCAAGCTTTGAAAGCATTTGTTTTATATTTAGTCCATGATTTTTCATCGTCAGCTAAGTGCCATTTTTAGGATTGTCACACCCATTCATGAACACCTTTCCAATAATAGTTTGTTTGAACAATTCCAATCTGGTTGTCGTCCTGACCACAGTACTGAGACTGCTCTTGTTAGAATTATCAATGATCTGTTGCTGGCAGCTTACTCTTGTCCTTGACTTGAGTGCAGCCTTTGATACTATCTCTCATAAAATACTCCTTGACAGGTTAGCCTCTATTGGGATTACTTGCACTCCTCTGTCTTGGTTAAGGTCATATCTTTCTGGTCGCACTCAGCTCGTTCAATTAAAAAGTTTAAGATCAAGAACATCTACTTCAGTCACCACTGGTGTTCCCCAGGGTTGTGTTTTGGGCCCACTTTTGTTCATTATTTATACTCTCTCTCTTGGTTACATTTTAAGGACGCTTGGTATTCATTTTCACTGTTATGTGGATGACACCCAACTGTACCTGTATGCCAAACCCAAACCCACGGTTTCTTTTCCTCCACCATTGCTGTCCAGTTGTCTAGCTGAAATTAAAGATTGGCTTTCAGCTAATTTCTTGAAATTAAATGGCGACAAAACTGAAGCCCTACTCATTGGTACTAGATCTGTTTTGTGTAGACCTAATAATTTTTCCCTGCACATTGACAATAATGCAATCCATCCTTCCTCACAGGTTAAAAGCTTGAGTGTTAACATGGACAGCATACTATCCTTTGAAACTCAAATTAATAGTATCACGCGGACTGCATATTTCCACCTATACGTAATATTAACCGTCTCCGTTCTTCTCTCTCAACCAACAATACAGTTCTTATTCACGCACTAGTCACCTCACGCATAGACTGTTGTAATGCCGAGTTAAAGATTCTGTTACTTACTTACAAGGCACTCCAAAATCTTGCAACCCAATATCTTACTGAACTTCTTCACGTTTACACCCCTTCACATGCTCTCGGATCTTCATAACCCCATGCACTGCGCTGTGTTTGAACTTTTTTGTGTTTTTGTGTTTTTTTTATTTTCTCCTGTAAAGCTGCTTTGGAACAATGCACATTGTGAAAAGCGCAATATAAATCAAATTGAATTTAATTCATCTTCAATTTCTCTTGTGTTACCTCGGATTCGACTTGCTACCATGTGTGCGAGATCTTTTAGCTATGCTGCCCCCCGCCTATGGAACTCCATTCCCTTAGATATCTGAAACAGCAATTGCTTGCGGACTTTTAAAACACGTCTCAAGATGTATCTTTTTACTCAGGCTTTTTATTAATATGCTCTACTGAGTCTTTGTTGTGTTTTTTGTCTTGTGCAGTGATTTGTACTTTTATTTTATTCTTTGCCTGTTTGTGAGGTGACCTTGGGTGTTTTGAAAGGTGCCATTAAATAAAATGCATTATTATTATTGTAACGCTGCATATTCCTCATAAATGGACACATGAAAATAAAGTATTTGATGTTCTATAAAGAGTCATCCCTTCTCCATTTGTTGGGCATTATTGCTTCAGTTTTGTGCATTTTAATTCACAGAAATCCTACAAAATTTCTCGTCTCCCAAAAACCATGTTCTTTTTTGTCACATTCATAATGCATGTTTATTTGCCTTTTTTAAAAGAGAAAACTTGTGCATAGACTGATACATTTCTGATGTTTAGACTCTATCAACTGGGGTTTAGTAAATATAAACAAATGATTCAGTATATTGGTAACAAATACATTCCCAGAGCGTTTTTATGTCACGTCCAATGAAGTGACATGAAAATTGTTGATGAATTAATCTTAGTTACAAAACAAAAATGATGATCAGAATACTCATGCTCTGCTCCTGAGAAAGCGTGTGTGTGTGTGTGTGTGTGTGTGTGTGTGTGTGTGTGTGTGTGTGTGTGTGTGTGTGTGTGTGTGTGTGTGTGTGTGTGTGATTCTCGTTCTCTTCGGAAACCCCGTCAGGAGCGTACGTCGAGGTCATCATCACTGATGGTGTGTATAGAACACCGACTGTTGCTCATGTAGAGCCTTGTGAATCATTCTGTTAGGATGCTGTCTATCTAGGGCAGCTGAATGTCTTTTATAATGTGAAGTGTTTTTAAGTGGACGTCTCGTGTCTGTGTAATGTTTTCTCTCTGTCAGTTTACACTTCAGTAGCGTGAGGCCGATGTGACGCTCTTCCAAACTAATTAGAGCGACTAATGCAGCATTCCGCTCTTATCTGCTCAACCCCACAGAACAAACCCTTTACTCTCAGAGAGAGAGAGAGAATTCCTTTAAACCTACACTACCTCAGTGGAGTCACTTTAGAAGGTTTGTCAAAGTTTCTCGCTGCAAAAACATCTTTTTAATTGAGTTACACATCAGTTTGATCTGAAGGCTTTCGCTTCAACGTCTGAAATACATTTTGTTGACATTATATAATAGTTTCATTCATTCTCTGTAAAACAAAAATTGTATTTAGTAAAAGTCATTTTGAAATGCATGTCTTGAACTGAATAATGAAGAATTATTACAGTTTATTATTTATTACAGTTTATTA
>NW_026634495.1:20484-32939 GCF_024868665.1 Triplophysa rosa
GCGTGTGTGTGTGTGTGTGTGTGTGTGTGCGCGCGCGTACGTGCGTGTGTGTGCGCGCGCGTACGTGCGTGTGTGTTTCTAACCCTGTAGTACTATCTGTCTCTCGCTTTCATAGAACTAACAAAGGCTAAAGACTCGTTCACTATGACATTTGAACAATTATTATAGAAGGCTTCACTTACAGGGGGATTTTTTTCAATAAAATATTACAGCCAATCGAAACTCATTTTAAAGGTGAACCTGCAGCTCACAAGCTCAGAATCAACCAGACATTATAATCTGTGTGGAGGTTAATATAGTTATCTGTATTGTTATTGTTTTAGTGTGAACAGGCCTTTAGATTCTTCTTAACCTGCTGTCTGTCTGTCTGTTTGTTCCAACTGATGTAAAAATACTATAACCTCATACCTTCAGGACATTAATAGAGATTACAGCTCATGAAACATCAGGCTCTAAAAGACCGAGTCTTCAGATAATTCTGTTTCTGTGACGTCGGGTCATGTGTGAGTTTGGTTTGCTTTAAGCATCACAGGACATTGGGAGAGATTTCTGTGTGGTTGTGAAATCTGGACTGAAATCTTCTCCTCAAAGGATTTTCTGGACATTGAAGTGAATCTGTCGGCTTGTTTTTATGAATGACACGTTAGATGGTTTGTAAGAGTTTGATCAGATCAGAGGAAGAGGTTGTGTTTGATTCTGGTTCTTGAGTATATTAAAGAGCAGATGTTTGAGTCAACGCGTTCACTGGCTCACAGATCCGTCGGGTCCGGCGCTTTCAGGGTCTGTCTCTACAGCGTTGCGTCCAGGAGTCCTGACGTCAGGCCGCTGTGATAACAGGGGTCCGGCAGAGCCGATGGTGGGGGGCTTAAGACTAACAGAGATAACACTTCAGACTGATAAGAGCGGAGACTCTGAGGCTCTATTGTCCCTGAGAATCCTTCACAAACTCCTCCGCTACTGCTAGATTCTCACATGGATGTATGATGGAAGGCATGAAGCCGCGTGTGTGCACGTGAGTAAGAGAATGTGTGTGAGCGTGTACCCGTGAGACGTCCCAAATGAGATCTTACTGATGAGACCACTTTACTTCTCTTTTTGCTTCTCTGCAGATCTCTTGTGTTTCTCCTCTGGAGTTTTCTGATTGAGCCCAAACATTTCTCATCCCAGTCATCTTATCGAACAATTATAAATGAGATCTCTTTAAAATCACTGTTTACTGAATAAAAACCCATTTCAAACGTGCAGAGACCAGCGTTCCCCCGAGCACACGACGGATGCAAGCATGACGTGATGACGAGGGTGATGAATAAAGCGTGTTTTATGAATATACGGTCGTAACACATCACTTTTGAGACAACTTTATCATGTGGTCAGAGGTCATGAGGTTGGGCTCTCATCATTAACACAAAAGCATTGAAACACACCTCTGATAGTGCTAATAACAGCAATAAATATTTCCTTCACCTTCTGCCTATAGCTGTGGACCTACACGCTCACCTGTGAACCTCTCGCATACATTAACACACGCATGACTGTTGTGTGTGTGTGTGTGTGTGTGTGTGTGTGTGTGCGTGTGCGTGCGTGTGTGCGTGCGTGCGTGTGTGTGTGTGTGTGTGTGCGTGTGTGTTCTCATTACACGTATACAAACATTGTGACAACATGATGATTTTGTTGGTTTGACACATGTGTGCGCGTTCTTTTCCAACTCTCCAGTTCTTATCAGCAGCACTTTTGGCCACAGGTTCAGTATTTGCTCGACTGCTGGACTTTAGCCTGTTCTTATCCGAACACTCTGGGATCTCCACCTCTCTCGCTCTCCAATTTTCTTTCTTTCCTCACTTTCTATAAGCAAGAATGAGTGCAATAAATGACCAAGATGCATATTTATGATGAGTTGATTTCATCCCAGAATTGATGTTCGAATAATAAAACATTCTAAAATAATAAGGATTCTAATAATAACAATTTTGGGGTTCAGGTCAAAGAGTATTTCAGAAGGGCCAAAAATGTCTATTTTTTTACTTTTGAGTTTTTCATTATACTATAATTTATTTATTGCGTTAATCATTTTTTTATTCATGTAATATGAGGGGTTTAATTTGTTTGTTTTTATTTATTATTACTCTATTTTAATTCACTCTGATGGCTGAATAATTTATTTGTGCTGATTCAAAAAAAAATGTATTATAGTAAATATAAAAATACATTTCACATTTACATTTAGTCATTTAGCGGACGCTTTTATTCAAAGCCACTTACAAATGAGATAAACAATAGAAGCAATTGGAACAACATAAGGACAACAAAAAGCAGAAGTGCAGTAAAAACTGGTCTCATATAGCCCACCACAGTATACAGAGCGAAGGTTTTTGTTTTGTTTTTTGTTTTAAGGATAGACAGAGCAGAAAAGAGATAGAAGTCAGAACTAATTGGTCAGGTGCTGAATCTGCTTATTTATCTGCTTATACAGCAGGCAGATCATTCCGCAAATGTGGAACAGATCCAGAGAAGGTACGTGAGAGTGATTTTTTCCCTGTTTGGGATGGCACTACAAGACGTTGTTCGTTTGCAGAGCCTAGGCATCTGGCGGATACATAAGTCTGCATTAGCGAGTGAAGATGGGGGTGCCGAACCAGTGGTGGTCTTGTAGGCCAGGAGCAGAGACTTGAATTTGATGCGAGCGACTATAGGGAGCCAATGTAACTTAGTGAAGAGAGGAGTGACGTGCGCTCTCTTCGGTTCATTGAAGACCACTCTTGCCGCCGCATTCTGGATCATCTGTAGAGGTTTGGTTGTGAAAGCTGGACGTCCAGCCAGTAGCGCATTGCAGTAGTCCAGTCTGGACAGAACAAGAGCCTGGACTACGACTTGCGTAGCATGCTCGGATAGGAAGGGTCTAATTTTCCTAATATTGTAGAGGATGAATCTACAGGACCAGGTGGTGCTGGCAACATGATCAGTGAAGTTAAGCTGATCGTCGATCACCACTCCCAGGTTTCTGGCCATTCTGGAAGATGTGATAGTTGATGAGCCAAGTTAAATGGAGAGGTAGTGATGAATCATTGGGTCGGCCGGGATTACAAGCAGTTCTGTTTTAGCAAGGTTCAGCTGCAGGCGATGGTCCTTAATCCAGAGTAAAATGTCGCTCAGGCATGCTGAGATGCACAAAAGAAACAGTCGGATCGTCAGGCTGAAATGACAGGTGGAGTTGTGTATCATCCGTATAGCAATGATAGGAAAAGCCATGTTTCCAAATGACAGACAATTGAGCGGATTGTAATGAACACAAAGTAAAGTCAAGAGGTTTGTGTGTGTGTGTGTGTGTGTGTGTGTGTGTGTGTGTGTTGTGTGTGTTGGTGTGTGTGTGTTCATGTTTGTATATCCCGGTGGGGACCTAAACCTGAATACACACCAACACATGGGGACTCGTGTCACCGTGGGGACCAAAATTGAGGTCCTCATGGGCAC
Organism: Triplophysa rosa; assembly: GCF_024868665.1. NCBI lineage: Eukaryota > Metazoa > Chordata > Actinopteri > Cypriniformes > Nemacheilidae > Triplophysa > Triplophysa rosa. The sequence goes on from NW_026634495.1 coordinate 23,953, forward strand.
AAAAGCTTATAAAATTGTACAGAACAATATTTTTTACAAATCTAAAAATGCAAAAAGTGTTCTATGATCTTTAGGTTTAGGGATAGGGTTAGGGATAGGGATAGAATATACAGTTTTACAGTATAAAAACATTACGCTATGGACTCCCACGGGATAGTCAACAAAGTGTGTGTGTTGTGTGTGTGTGTGTGTGCGTGCGTGGTGTGTGTGTGTGTGTGTGTGTGTGTGGTGTTGTGCGTGGCGTGTGTGTGTGTGTGTGTGTGTGTGTTGTGTGTGTTGTGTGTGTGTGTGTGTGTGTGTGTGTGTGTGTGTGTGTGTGTGTGTGTGTGTGTGTGTGTGTGTGTGTGTGTGTGTGTGTGTGTGTGTGTGTGTCTTCAGTAAATGTCAATCTGAAACAAAGAAAACACTAATCCACAAACATACAGCTCAACAACAACACAAACACAGTAAAACGATTCCTCAAAACAATTACAACACACACTTTCACACTCTGCTCTTTCATTGCTCAACATTTACATTTACATTGAGTCATTTAGCAGACACTTTTATCCAAAGCCACTTACAAATGAGGGAAACAATAGAACAACAACATGAGGACAACAAACAGCAGAAGTGCAGTAAAAACTGGTCTCATATAGCCCACCACAGTATACAGAGCTTTTTTTAAGGATAGAAAGAGTAGAAAAGAAATAGAAGTAAGAACAGACAAATGAAGCTCAAAAGACATTGAGTTCTCAATTCTATTTAATTAAATTTTAATTCTATTAAGTAATTAAGAAAGTTGATTGGAGCGTAAACAAAAAACACAGAACTCTCTGTTTATCTGTACTCATTGCTGGAACAGACAGAATTGAGACATTTAATCTGAGCTCTTCTTTGCTGCTTTTTCTTCATTATTCAGTCCAAATCATCCATTACAAAAACATCTCTTAAAATGTTAGTTTAGTAATGAAAGAAGTCAAATGTTTGCACCATTATGTTTTAGTCTACAAAACTCATTTCAAACATTTATGCAAATGCAATTAAATAGACTGTCAAGAGAATTAGAGATAATAAGACATATTCCTCTTATACATTTACATACATGAATTCCTCATTTTCTCGCTCATCTGTCTCTTTTCTAACAGTGTGTATGTGATGAAATTAAGAGTGATCAATGCTCTCTCTCTCTCTCTCTCTCTCTCTTCAGCTCATTCTCTGCTCTTATCAGGACAGTGTGTTATCTCACTGAGCCAATCCTATCAAAATCAGCCCAACAGAGATGCATGTGAGTGTCTATAGACAGAGCTGAGCTCACAGTCTCGCTGACCCGTGTGCGTGTGTGTGTAATCATGTAATTGTGTGTGTGTGTGTGTGTGTGTGTGTGTGGGAAGGGTAAACCCTACGGTATGGGGACAAAATGTCCCCACAAAGATGGCAATATCCAAAACCCTTGTCCTTGTGGGGACATGTTTTGGTCCCCATGAGGAAACAAGCTTATAAATCATACAGAATGAACTTTTGTGAAAATGTAAAAGAGCAGACAGTTGTGTGTGATTGTTAGGGGTAGGGGGAGGGAATATGAGATACAGTTTGTACAGTATAAACACCATTGCGTCTATGGAATGTCCCCATAAAGCATGGAAACCCAACGTGTGTGTGTAATTGTGTGAGTGAGTTGTGTGGTTATTTCTCAGGTTTTGCCCTTCTCTATCCAGGTCTCCTTCTGACAGTGTTTTTTCCAGATTCTCTGGCAGATGCTATTTGAAAACTCTTCCTGGAGACAGGGGGTCTGGCTGCGCTCTGGCCCAGAGGAAGAGGGGCCACACGGGGTCCACAGGGGCCACCGACCCCCCTTGAGCCCAAGAGTCTCCATAGATCCGCACGAGGACACTCATCCATCAAAGAGAGAGTAAAATGAAGAGATGGAGACGAGTGGCCTCCGGCTGACATGAGTGACATCAGAAATGACAGAATCTGAAGATGCTCTCTAGGTGAGCGGCTCACTATCTTTAGAAATAAAGTGATGGTAATAAATGTACTGCTTCACATTCCTTCATCTTGATTTGCCTTTGGGAAACACGCTCAGTATTCCAAAACACACACAATCGGTTTCGGCTCTCTCTGCTATCGCATCTTCTCTTCTTTATCACCAAACACCTCGTTCATACTCGCCATGACACCAGTGAACCAATCACCCTGCTTTCAAAACATTCACACACACACCTAAATCCATTTTCATATATGAAGGCACATAGAGGGATTTAGAGTTTGTGATCCACTAACTCTAAATACAAAACTTTAAACACTTTTTAAGTCGTGCTGTTTATGTCACATGTCACTTCTTAGCAGGTTGAACAAACTGAACATGATGGCTGAGGAGATGTGATGAGGATCATGTACAGGAGATCTCTGATGACCGGATTTGTTGTGTTCGTAATTTCTTTGTGAATATTGATACTGATAAATGAGAAACATAAGGAAATGAATGTTTCAGTTTGTTTACAGCAATGTCAGCTTTATAAATGAGCACGTGCAGCGAGACTTCCGCCAGTCGGAGCTGAGGACGCGCGTGACGTCAAACAGACATCGATCAATCTCTTTCACCTCATTCTGTTACTTTACATAAACAAATAAATAAAAAACGAATGATTTCAAACTGAGTATTTTAATTATGTACATATTTGTAATGAAAGTATGTGTATATATAATGAGATGCGCTTTACAAAATGATACATTTACATTTTTTCATTTGGCAGAGAATAGGCTATTCATTATTAAGTAGGCTAAAGAAACACTCACTATTTTAATTCATGAATTATCTTGTATTTGTTTATATTATACTATCATTTTATAATATATTATTATTTTGAGGATTGTGTATTATTATATATATATTATGTTTTGTATTATAACATAACACAGATTCTTTGTTATGAGTTTTTGTTATTTTACTACCTTTACCTTCGTGTATAGTTTTATTTTATGTTTTACATCATTTTTCTCATTCGATCCGTGTAAAATATGAGAGCGCTTTGTATAGTCGTTCATCTGCATTTACTTAAATGTTAAAAACAAAACACTTCCGTGTTATCTCGTGCAGTCTTACAAGTGAATGTTTCGAAATTGAAGTTCTAAATTCTTGAAAATTAAATTAGAAGATTAAAAAGTTCTTCATGATTATGAAGTTTTTCCCAAGTAAAACACACTTTTGTTTTCAGTTTTTGAACACTTACTTATTGCAACATTTGTTGTCTCTTGCAGCTAAACGAAGAAGCCTATAACGTTATTGTGCGCGTCAATCTTTTTTCTGTGATTTCTTTACAATGTTCTATAACCAAAATGTATATGAAGCGGATTATTTACTCTTACTAAAGCTCAAATTTGGATTCATATATGTGACCCTGGATCACAAAACCAGTCTTAAGTAGCACGGGAACATTTTTAGTAAAAGACAAAAATACATTGTGTGGGTCAAAATGATCGATTTTTCTTTTATGCCAAAAATCATTAGGATATTAAGTAAAGATCATGTTCCATGAAGATATTTTGTAAATTTCCTACCTTAAATATATCAAAACTTTATTTTTGTGAGTGGATGGTCTGCCACAGTGCCCCTGATTAACAACTTCAAAGGCGATTTTCTCAATATTTTGATTTTTTTGCGCTCTCAGATTCCAGAGTTTTAAACGGTTGTATCTCAGCCAGATATTGTGCTATCATAACAACTCATATGTCTATATAAAGTTTTCAGATTATGTAAAAACCTCAATTTCAAAAAATTGACCATGGTTTTGTTGTCCAGGGTCACACATATTGCAATGTACTCTTAAAAATAAAAGTGCAACTCTTTGCAGCGGCGACAAGGAAAAACTATTTCTGTTTCCCGGAAGAACCTTTCGATCAAATGTTCTTAAAATAACCATTTCTTTCTTACCTTTTCTTTAGAAAAACATATTCCACTTAATAAAAGGTCGTTAAAGTGATGGGGTGTGAGATGCGCTTCATGGAGGCGGAGAGACCGAGAGAGAGAGAGAGAGAGACTGGGAGGAGTGCTGAGAGAGACGTGTGTGAGACTCCTAATCATCTCTTCTGCTCGCTTTACAGGCTGAAGTGAGACAGAAATGCTCTCCACCGGCTCGAGGCAAAGGTCACCCCGGTGAGATCTGCTCGGATTATCTGAAACATCAATGTCCCGCTCCTAACAGCAGACAGTCACCCATCAGTGGAATAATCGGGCCGAACCCACTCACCTGCGGACATGTATCAAGGTGTAGCGATGTCCGCAAACCACGGACCCTCGTCTTACGAGCCCGGTTTCCTTTCATCTGCGGCCACTTCACCGGTGTACGTTCCCACCACCCGCGTCACTCCGATGATTCCAGCGCTGCCGTACCTCCAGACGTCCCAGCAGAGCAGCCCGGTGTCCGATCACGCGGCGTGGACGCAGCCGGATACGGTGGCCTCTTACAGCTCTGCCAGTGGGCACCATCCATCCCCGGTGTCCAGGTTCACCTTTTCCACGAGTCCCCCGTTGACCTCCGGGGTCGCAGCAACCCGGGATACAACGACCTACCCGAGCCCGTTAAACATCTCGTGTAGCGCGCGCGAGCACTACGGCTCGCGAGGACTGAGTGGCTCGTTTCACGGCGCGTACCCGGCGTACGTCAGCCCGAATATCGGAGGCTCTTGGGCGGCGTCTCACTTCGACAGCTCCGTGCTGCACAGCCTTCAGACGGGCGGACCGACCAACGCCACGAGACACCCGAATTTAGGTGAGAATTGATCTTATGTGCACAACACGGGGAAGTTGTTTTTTACCAAGAAATTCTCCATAATAATTTGTCGTATGAGTTGGAGGACTTGTTGGTATTATAATACGAATATTAATCGAAATTAAGATAGGAATTTACACGAGAAAGTTTGGGGTGGCAAAAAACGAGTCATCAAATTTCTGTATTTCGGGAAAATTTGGTGAGGAAGGATCCAAAAATGACAATGCCACAATACCGCTGTGTGTACCGTATAACAGAAAACATTCAGAGTAGGCCTAATATGTTTGTCTCTATTCCGAAATGTCTCATTCCAAATAGACTGTATATATTGTTTTGTTATTTATGTTTAATTCGTATAACCATTATTTTGTATGAGCGAGTAAAACCTGTTTGGAAAGTCACTTTAAGGGTGGGAATAATTTCTTAAGGTTACAAGTGCCCAGTTCACACTGTCTGTGTTGTATTGCTAAAATAAAAAATATATAGGCCAGAAAATAAGTGTTTTAATGGTTTAATGGCTCTTCAATAATCAATATTTTCAGAAAGGTTGTCAAGTCGTCAATAAAGGAACAAATGAAAAGTTCTGAAGTTCTTTGTGGAACATATAAAGACGCTTTGAATATTAAATTCATTCACAGTATGACCCTGCAGAAACGGTAATGATTGTGTCGTTAATAAAGAAATCCTCTAATATGATGATTATAAAACAAAAACATTTGTTGTCATTTGGACCTGATGGATTTAAAAACATTAATGACGTTCTTGTAGTGTTTGTTCTTTTATTCGTAAAGATTAAGCGTGTGGTTATCTGCTCATTCAACACATTATTATGCTGAAGTTATAGTCATATAAGCGTTTATCGTTGTCTCTGTCATGATTCAATTGCTTTTATTATGACCTGAAAAGACACGCACACCGACCATCCAGAATATAAAGTTGGATGTATAAAATGAATCATTATAATACTACATCTATATATTATTATTCTTTTACTTGTGATATTGCATGTATAACATGTAAATGTAATTTAGGTCTGACTCTGCTGGGCATGTTTTACAATATAGTACGTGTTTTTAACTTATTTTTAAATTTGTATTTTGAGAGCACATCTGTGAAACGCTTTACGAAATTATTATTTAGTGAAAAAAAACTAGTTGGCACCCGCCAAAATAAGCTCATAATATGATGCACCTTTAAACAAAACGACATCATTGAGATAAATGTGCTGTTTCTCTTTACCAGGACATAATATGCGAAATATCTCCATTTGTTTTTTCTTTTTTACATGGACAAAAATGGACCAAAAATACATAGTTTACTCTGTTATTTATAGATAACATTTCTGTAGAGGGTTTGTTTATTATATAGCAATACATTACGCGAGAGTGTGATTTAAAACGCTTTAGAAAATACTCATTTAACAAATAAAAATGATTTTAAAAAAATTGCCCGCCGGCGTGTACAGTTCGTTTTTATTTAACGAATAAAACTTTTATTAATGAAAAAAGTGTTGTAAAAATGGTTGTTTATTGTTTAGACGGATTCAATTTAAAATAATCTAAAAAAATCTGTTACATAACTCGAGATTTATTTGTTTCATGCTTTTAATCCTGTTTGATTTGTGTCATCAAAATATTCACGACATTTGCAAACCAAAATAATCCAATTCAGTGTGCAATCACAACTACTTTACCTTGACAAAATCTGACAGAAATGTTTTTATTATAATATTTATGAAACTGTATGCGTGTGCCACAACGAGTTTATTAATTTAACGTAATTTCAGTAAGTGTGCTATGTCGGCAAAATGTGATGATTTTATTGTGATTATGATTATAATTTCTCTGCATTATTTGTTGTTGTTTTGTTGTAATGTTTAAAGTGAGATTTAGGCAAGCAATGAATTATGTTTTCTAAACATGTATTATGAAGCTTCACTCGAATAAAAACGGTGACACTTGTCACAATTTTGTGCAATTAATGGCCTGTTATTGTAAACAGACCCAAATAACCACTAATAAAATCTGCGTCAGATTTCACATCAATCACTTTCAGTTTTGTGAGGTTTGTTTGGTCTCTTTAGTTTAATACAATTAATTTCTTATTGATATAAAAGCAGACGCTTCTTACAAAAATAACGAGTTTATAAAGATGCTTATGTCAAAAAAGATGGTATTTTCCAACAACTAGTAATAAATGTCAGTTGTTTGACCTCTGGACAATAACAGCTCAAGTGATTGTGCCAAACGACTTGTTCTTTGTCAGATGAGGAAGATGGTTCTTGTGAGGAGCTGACGGGCTTTTGTTTGGTGTTCCTGAAATCTCAAGGTTATAACTGGAGTGAACCTTGAGATGAGGCCACACACACACACACGCACGCACACACACACACACACACACACACACACACACACACACTTCTTGACTTTATTTGATGTGTTCATTATAATCCGCTCAATTGTCTGTAATTAGTTGATCATTAGATGAGAAATGAATGAGAGCTGCTGGTGTTGATAAATGACACGTGATGGAAGATGTGAGGATGCTGATTTGTTCTTAGCTAATGGTTGAGAGTTTGTTTAAAGTGACGCTCGGTTGTTTGAAAGCTTCAGAACATGAGAGATGAATGAAGGATTCGGTCTCGTGCTCTTTGGTTAAGGGCCTCTCGGGGACCATCTGTGATTTATGAGCAAACTGTTTCCATTTATAAAGATTAGCGAAGTTTGAGCTATGTGCGTGCACACGGCACGTCTGACGGACACGCGCATCTGTGAGATGTGTCGAACAGCGCCTCCTGTTGACCCGCGAATCCGCGCGTTCACGTCTGCTGATGGGATTCAGGACGCACAAGGAAAGTTTTATTACAGAGTGTAAATGCCATTAAAATAAAACTTCTACCACACAGTTTAAATTATTTGACTTCTTAATATTTATTTCTAGACTCATTAGATTAGTCACATGTAGAGATAGTTTTGGTATTACTAACACAATTTGTGTCAAAATGAAATTAGAATGAAATTATTAAAATGAACAGAATTAAAATTGTTGATTTGTCACCTGTGGTTTTCTGAAGTGTGCTGATGAGTTTCTTTCTCTCTCTCTCTCTCTCTCTCTCTCTCTTTCTGTCAGAATTGTTTGATGATTTTGCAGAAGGTCGTGAGTGTGTGAATTGTGGGGCGATGTCCACCCCACTGTGGCGTCGTGATGGGACGGGTCATTATCTGTGTAACGCCTGTGGACTCTACCACAAAATGAATGGAATAAATCGGCCTCTCATTAAACCACAAAGACGATTGGTGGGTCACAGCTCAAATCCAATTCAGTCATTAAACAATCACTGATACTGATGATTTACTTATTATTGTTTCACCAATTAAACAGAAAGCACCAGAAATGGCTTTCCTGTAGCTCAGTGGTTAGAGCCTGGCGCTAACAACGTTAGCCAGGGATTGCACATAGTCAGAAACAAATGAACATTTGCTTTGGATAAAAAAAAAAAGCGGATAAAAGCGCCTGCCAAATGCATAAATGTAAATTATGTCTCACATCAGTCACTTGGTCATCATTAGCTCATAACATTCATATATGTTGGTATATATGCCAAGATGTCTTAAAACATGGGGGCCTCCAGAAGGATGCAAGGGGTGAGGGGTCCCCCGGAAATTTTCTAGGAAAAAAGATTAAGCAAGTCCACAGTGTTGATCTGCTTTTTTTGCTATGGATAGTTTCCAGAATTGATTATATTTGAATCTTTCTGTTGAGTTTTTCTCTTTTTTTGGACTCTTTAGTGACTGACTATTTAGGTTTAGAAACAATGTGTTTTCTTTATAATATTTATAAATGTATATATATTTAAACGTTTCTTTACACAGAAAAAATATATAGATTGATATATATTTTAGATATATGATATATATATATGATTAGATATATATTTATTCCAAATGAATAAATGTAAATGCAGTTGTGGACACAATGTCCCGTCCCTTCTAAGTTTAAATGTGTATTTTATTATTCTGAGTGTGCAGCAATTTGTGAAGTGAAGAAAGAGTGTGATCTAATGATGTTCTGTGTCGTTCTTCATCAGTCTGCTTCCAGACGAGTGGGTTTGTCCTGCACGAACTGTCACACCACCACAACCACACTGTGGAGACGCAACGCTGAGGGAGAGCCCGTCTGCAACGCCTGCGGCCTCTACATGAAACTCCACGGGGTGAGAGAGAGAGTGAGAGA
>NW_026634496.1:0-4756 GCF_024868665.1 Triplophysa rosa
ATATATACAGTATATATATAATTTAAAGTATATAAAGAAATTCATGACAGAATTTTGAATGCCTTTAATGTAGTATTGAAGTGATGTGCAATGGCTTATAGGTCAATTTCCTTCCTGTGAGTGAAATATCAGTGTACACTTGTTCCCTGTGTTATTTGCAGTTCTATTTGAATACTGTAAACTCCTCACAAATTAGATATCCAAATACCATGAGGCAATTGAAAGTGTGCCGAGACACATGCACACAAACACAGATATCAGAATCAGTCATGAGGAAGTGAGGCAATGAGCATTTGGAGCATTTCAGGAATCTTAACACTGTGCCAGTTATACATACACACAGCGGAACACTAGGACATCCACCTACCCACCCTCCCGCCCCTCACATACACAGATTTGAGTTAGGGGTTCTGAGAAATTTAGCTTTAGATGTGATGGCCTGCTTCCCTCATAAACATAATCAATTCTGAGAAAGTGTGAGACCCAAAGCAGATCAGTGTTTATGCCGTCTCCTGGGGATCTGTTGTGTTTTTGTTTTCAAACCAGAAAGTTTATTTCTCAATCTTTTTAGATTTTATACAACAATGGCAACAGCAATTTGGAAGAAACTAATGTTACTTAAACAACTGTTTTTATTATTACACTCTAAACAATGCTGGGTTGTTTTAACCCATTGTTGGTGTGAGGGTTCCTGTTTAGTGTGTCTTTGTTTCCTCTCTTTTTGTTTCTTCTCGTGTTGATGTTTTGTTTCGTTTGAGCACATGGTGCGGTTACTGCCTGCCATGTTTTTTCTTGTTAATGTGGTGTGACCCCACCCCCTCTTTACCTTGTTGTCTCCACGTTATTGTTTCAATCTTCTCACCTGTTCTAACCAGACTGTTTCCTTCTCACCTGTTTCCTGACCTATCCTAGTCTTGTTCTAGTCTAAGTCCTAGTGATACTGTATAGTTTTTTTTTGTTTTCCCCTTAGTTCGGTGTTAATCCTCTTTATAACTCTCTAGCGATATATCCTACGTTCTAGTCTCCAGTGCCTAGTTCTTTTTCTCAAGTTCTGTTTCCCCTTAGTTCCCGTTGGCGTCCCAGATCTCCCTGCTCTCTTCACCCCGGCATCTCTTCACCAGCGGCCATCTCTCTCGGCAAGAATCAGCCGGCGGGTCGAGGCTTCTCCCCGTTGCGCGCACTCCCTTCGTGGGTCAGAATCTCTCGGACTGGGTCTTCCATGAGTCCTGTCGGGTCGTGTCCTCTCCCCGCAGACTCACGTGGTTCCTGTGGGCCGTTTTGGTCAGAATCTCCCGAAGTGGTTTCTCTCGCCCGTGGTTCCTGTGGCCGAGACCAGTGTCCCATGATGAATTATATTGTTGAACTTTTCAATAAAGCCTTCTATTTATTCCCGCAATTGAGTCTCCGCATTCTCTGTTCCCACACAGTCATGACAGAATGATCTGTCCAAATACGGACTCAGCGGGATTGGATCTCACCCCGTGCAACACCGGAGGACTGCAGGCTCATCTCAGGGAGTTGCAATTCATGGCTGCCACTGGTCTTTCTCCCCTGTCTACTGACTGCCCTGAGACTACACCCAAGCACAGACCGCTCCAGCTCCAGGGAGTTATGATGGGACCATCTGGGCTTCCAGGGGCTGCTCCACCACCTTTTCCCAGCCCCCCACCGGTCTGCTGGTATTTATCCGACTCTGACTCCGACTGGTTCGAACCCCTGGAGCCTGGCGAGCTTGCACCACCTTCCCCACCCAGGGCATCCTCCAGACCTTCACGTGCTCGATGTCGGCGCAACCAGAGACGGAGGGCCACAGTGAGCGGGGACAATGGCAGCCTCCTCCATGCCGGCCTACGAGTCAGCTGCAGCCTCCCCCATGCCGGCTTCCGAGTCAGCCGCAGCCTCACCCATGCCGGCTTCCGAGTCAGCTGCAGCCTCCCCCATGCCAGCTTCCGAGTCAGCTGCAGCCTCCCCCATGCCGGCTTCCGAGTCAGCTGCAGCCTCCCCCAAGCCAGCTTCCGCGGCTGCATCCCTAGGGCCAGGAGGCCCTCAGTCAGCGGCCACTTTCCCTCAGCCGGCCAATGAGTCAGCTGCAGTCTCCCTCGAACTGGCCACAATCTGCTACTGTTTACCCAGTTCCCATGTCAGTGTCTGCTGCAGCTCCCCTAGATCCTATGACCGAGTCTGCTGCAGCTTCCCCCAAGCCGGCTTCCGCGGCTGCATCCCTAGGGCCTGGAGGCCCTCAGTCAGCGGCCGCTTTCCCTGAGCCGGCCAACGAGTCAGCTGCAGTCTGCCTCGAACTGGCCACAGAGTCTGCTACTGTTTACCCAGTTCCCATGTCAGTGTCTGCTGCAGCTCCCCTAGATCCTATGACCGAGTCTGCTGCAGCTTCCCCCAAGCTGGCTTCCACGGCTGTGTCCCTAGGGCCAGGAGGCCCTCAGTCAGCGGCCGCTTTCCCCAAGCCGGCCACAGACTCTACTGCAGCACTCCCTGAGTCTGCTGTTATGGTCAGAATCTCCCAAAGTGGTTTCTCGTTCCTGTGGCCGAGACCGGTGTCCCGTGGTGGATTATATTGTTGAACTTTTCAATAAAGCCTTCTATTTATTCCCACAATTGAGTCTCCGCATTCTCTGTTCCCGCACAGTCATGTTATGACAGTTGGGTCAAGTTTAAAGAATTTTCTGGGTTAATTTACTGTTAAACAGTTGTTACTCTTCTATTAACTACATTCTAAAAAACGCTGGTTTATTTTCAACCCAATGTTGGTTCAAAAGGATAAACCCAACTGTTGGGTTGAAAATAACCCAGCATTTTTTTTCGAATGTAGTTAATAGTGTAACACATCAGTTTAACTGTAGGCTGACTGAAGGTGTTAAGCAACTTAAGCCCAGTTTCTCAGACAAGGTTTAAGGCTAGTCCCAGACTAAAATGAATGTGTGACCTGTCTTAACTGAATATAACTTACCCAAAAATATCTTAAGATTTATCAGAGCCATTGTTTTGTCTCAAGATGCACACCAGTAATGTATTCTTCTAATGCATTTTTATAAATGCGACATAAATATCTTAATTCAACTAAGGCATAGTTCTGGCTTAGCTTAAGCCGTGTCTGTGAAACCAATGCAATATGAGGTCACATTTTACAATGTCTTTGATTTTATAAATAAAAATACTAATAATGATAAAAAATATTAACAAATTGTCTTATGAATGTAATGTAAAGAATTAAAAAGGAAAAATGTAATAAACAATTAAAACATTAACTTATAATGTAAATATATGTTAAATAATGTAAAAAATTGTGAAGCATATGGCCTGTCCATAATATAGATATGATGTACATATTTTGGTTTGCACTTCATCTCTAACTGTAGCCCACTTATATATTTTCTTCACCTCACTCTCTCTCTCTCTCTCTCTCTGGCAAATGATGGGGCATCACCTGATTAGAGCAGTGGAAGGATTTGTTGTTCCATGAAGTCTATTTAAAAGTGCCAATGCATTTCTCTCTCTCTCTCTCTCTCTCTCTCTCTCTCTCTCTCTCTCTCTCTCTCCCCCCCCTCTCTGTCTTTCTCTACGCGTATCTGTCTGTTTTTTACTTTCTGCTCTATCATCTCCTCATTGTAGCTATATTTATGATATTTTTATTGACTTACAGCTTTCACTCCCCCTTTAATCTGTATTCATATCTCTGAGTTGCTTCACATGGGAAAAATATTTCAAACTCAGGCTATTTAAGTCATAATTTGAGCTATTAACAGTTAGACAAGTAACAACCCTTCTGTGTATATATAGATCGGTTCCCCATTTAGCAAATTTGGGACACCCATCCCTTGTCCTATGCACATATTTATTTACATGTCTAAATGCACACATGCATACAAGCAAACCATACAGACCATACATTCCTCTGAATATTTGCTATACACACACTACACAAAAACGAAATAAAAGCCTATTGAGATCCTAACAAGACATACATCAGTGACAGAAATGTAATAAATGATTGTTCCAAGTTTATTTTTAAAACAAATTGTGTGAAAAGTTACATAAAAAATGTCTTAATGTCTCGCAGCATGCACTCAAACTGGCACGTTATCCCAGCATGATTTGAGAATGTTCCATAGAACATCTTGTGCACTTCAATAAAAGCCAAGACATCTGCGGCCTCATGTACAAAGACTTGCGTTGATTCCATACTAAAACATTGCATACGGACAAAGCTGTAAATATGCGTAAAAAAACTCATGCCTGACATGAAGTTGTCGTGGAGGAACGCACATTCTCACGTTAATTTCACTGTTAGTACATCTGACCGTGAGCGTGAAAGCTGGCGTACGCAACGTTTTTGTGCGTACGCAGCGTTGATACATGAGGCCCCTGATCTTTTGTACAAAAAAGGTTGGTAACACGTGCTTCCATTTAATTAAAATGGGACTTTTTGTTTAGGGGTCACATTTGGCTCCTTCGTGGTCAAAAGTGTACGAAGCCTTGAAAATGTAACTTATTTTTTCTTCAGGAAATTTATGATTTATTTATGATTTATTTTATTTATGTAATTTATGTATAAAAGAAATATAATTTCTTTTTTTAAGCATTTTTAGAGAATTTGATGGAACCAATTAATATTTATGCAATAATTATTACCCATTTTTACCCACTGAAAACAAAAAACTATTTTTTAAATGATTTTTCAATTATTGCATTATTTTAATTTAATTTTTCAATTATATTTATTATATATATATATATATATATA
>NW_026634496.1:6468-9255 GCF_024868665.1 Triplophysa rosa
TATATATTATATATATATTATTTTTCAATTTAAAACAGAGACCAGTGGCTTCATTTATCAACAGTGCGTACGCACAAATGGGTGCTTAGTGAGTGCAGTTTTCACGAACAGTTTTACACAAAGTTTTGGCCTGACACAGAGCACCAGCACGGTTCCCCTGTCTTCTCTTCCTGAACTCATGAGAGACATCTGGTTTATCTTGGAGTAGCATCGCCATGTTGCAGAATGCTACCGGCTGATCCCTGGTGTAAACAACGGGACCACAGTCATGAACAGAGTTCCCAAACACAACTGTAAACAAAGTTTAAAAAAATAGAAAAAGCAAAACAAACTCGATGATTTTGATGTCCATACCCAGCTAACACAGTTACATTGTGACGACGTACCTGGACCGGACCATATTTGTTGCCACGACGTACCATAATAACGTTCCAGTGACGTAACTTTGTAATTCCCATATTCGTCCTGACGACGTAACATTGGACGTTGTTGGGACACGGTGATTACCTCTTGAAGACATACGTGGAACGCACCATATTCGTCACAGTGTCGTACCAAATAACGTTTCTGGGACGTGATGAGCACGTCCTAACGACCAAACAGTCACGTTGATAAATCTTTTTATTTAATTTAATTTAAACAATTATCATCCCTCAAATGGATTATTAAATTAATTTGTGATTTAATATGTGCGTTAAAGATTAAATGTTATGCATAATTGGAATAATTCTCTATTCAAACATGTATAAAGCACAGTAAAATGATTATAAATCTCAACACATCACAATCAGATATTTTATTTATACTGTATAGCCTACATGACATAAATAATCAAAGACTTCAACACAATATAGAGGATTTAAAGCAGATATTTATTGACAGATATGAATAAACATCATGTTTAGGCTGAACATCCCAGCTAACACAGTTACGTTGCCACAACGTACCATAATAACGTTCCAGCGACGTAACTTTGTGATTCCCATATTCGTCGTGACGACGTAACATTGGACTTTGTTAGGACATGGTGATTATACCTGGAACGTACCATATTCGTCGCAGTGACGTACCAAATAACGTTTCTGAGACGTGATGAGCACGTCCTAACCACTTAACAGTCATGTTGTTAAAATTGTTTTATTTTATCTAATTTAACCAATTATCATCCCTCACATGGAAGATTAAATTAATTTGTGATGTAATCTGTGCGTTAAAGGTTACATTTTATGCATAATTGGAGTAATTCTGTATTCAAATATGTATAAAGCACAGTATAATGATTATAAAACTCAACACAGCACTGTATATCACAATCAGATATTTTATTTATACTGTACCAGCAAACAATGACCTGGTGGTCCACCGGCGGTTTTTGGGTGGCATAGATTCAGTGGTTTAATGCAGTCGGACCACCGTCGGCACACTGTCGATAAGCCGATCAATGTAAAAATGCTGTCGGTCTGCCAGCTTTTTTGGGTGGCACGCCACCAACGGCACCTCTGTTGGTACAGCAGTTTGACTGTATTAATGGGTGTGCGTTGCGCGCTGAATGTGTGTAACACACTGGAGCAGAGAAAAGTTACCATGGAAACTGGGCGGGACCAGGAACTGACAAGCAGCAAGTTTAAGCCAATGACAGCTGGCCTGTATGCATATCTAATGAGCTATCTCATGGCTGGATCCGGTCAGGTCGTCGCTTCAGGTAGGCCTAAATCCTACAAGTAATAATTTGTTTTAGTTAAAAATATGTTAAATTGATTACTTGAAATGAATATGCTTACATTTTACTTGTGTATTATAAGCCCTTGCTTGCAGTTTAAGCGATTAGTCAGGACTAGTTGAACATTCCCGCTTAAAGTTTCCTGTGGTAACGTATTCAGGAAAAATATGGCAGAATTGGTAAATTAAATGATTAAAATGTAAATTAGGCATATTTAGATGGTTAAATGTTTCTATTTATAGGATGTCTAAACAGAAAACGTATCAGTGGTCCTGCGCTTGTCGGAATTGCTTTTATTGATATTTTGTCTGAGGTAAATCTTCAGCTAAAAGTCATTAAATGGGTGTGGATGAGATGATTTTTGTTTTTATACAGTATTACATTAATGTCCCATGTAGTTACTTTAGTCAGGCCTACATAAAATGAGCCTTGATGACAGACTGATTAGCATTAGCCAATTTAAAACAGCTTTTAAGAGAGTCAAGTTATCATATGTATTGCAGCTTCTCTGACAGTCAGTTTTGTACCTGCAAACCCAGTTAGCTATTGTCATTCCTTAACATTCAATGTTATGTTTGTAGATTTTCCACGCTGATGGCTGTGCAGGAGAAGTGGAGTAGACCTCCTGTCAGAAAACATATCCAGGGTGCTACGAGTAACCAATGACAAATAACGAAAACCTTAAAGTTATAGCCTTAAACTTTTTAACAGTAGTGTATATTTTTATTTCTTTTTATGTCTATTTTGCTAGCTATTGTTATTTATGTTGATATTTATTTGGCAAAAAATACAATATAAGCAGAAATACTGTTAATTAACCACAATATAAAAGAGATGTTTTCTTTTTGAATATATATATAGTAAAGTGTAATTTATTTCTGTGATGCAAGTATGAATTTTCAACATCATTACTCCAGTCTTCAGTGTCTTGAGCAACAAAATTGTCACTTGGATCATGTGACACTGAACTTTGGCGTAATGATTTTGAAAATTCAGTTTACAATAAAGTACAGTTTACAATATATTCATATAATGAGAGAAATAAAAAAGTCTGAACCCTTTGAATG
>NW_026634496.1:9361-31271 GCF_024868665.1 Triplophysa rosa
CACCTTGCGGTTAACTCCTTCAGTCCGCACTTTCCTCCCATTAGTTCTCCCCTAACGGTGAGACCATGTTGGTATCTCCACTAAACTCCTCCCTGCGGTAGGAAGTGGTCTCTGTAGCGCATGCCCCATTTGAGGAAGTAGCGTTTACCCAGTGGCCTTATGGTACCGGGCGGCTTCTCGCTGTTAGAGAAGCAAGGCCGCCGCCTGTGAGGCCGAAGGCAGGGGCCTTCGCACCTTTCAAGAAAAGCTCTGGGACCCCCTACCTACCCACTGGTAGGTTACAATTTCGTGGTAGTGCTCACGGCTGACATGCCCAGGCCAGTCACCGTCGCTTCGCTAGAGATTGTGACAGGGCACAGTGTTGTGGCGTTTTCCATAGGAACCCCATCTGTCGGCTCGACACAACGTCGAGAGACCGACAGAAAGGGTACATCTTGGTTACGGATGTAACCTCAGTTCCCTGATAGAGGGAACGAGATGTTGTATCCTTCTTGCCACAACACGTGCTGCCCACTGCAGCAGTCGTGAGAGGTCTCAGGCTCCTCAGAACAAAGGTGAATGAATGAGGCACTCCATCTCCCTTTTATATATCCGTGATATCCGTGGGCGGAGTCCGGCATGCAAATTTCATTCGCCAATTTCATTGGCCTTTTCTAAGAAGTAGGAAGCGATTGGTTCTCAGGGACGAACCCCATCTGTCGGCTCGACACAACGTCTCGTTCCCTCCATCAGGGAACTGAGGTTACATCCGTAACCAAGACGTTTTCATAATAAGAGTTTTAAAGGTGACTATAAAGCGATCTAAAATTCTTGTACAGATTACATTATTACTCACAATATTTTAGGAGGGCTAAGCTAGAACTTTAGGGGGGCTTTAGCTTCCCTAAAAAGGGCCTAACAACGCCACTGGTTAACATAAAATAAATCAAGTGTTTTATTGTCTCTGGTGTAGCATGAAACATACTGAGTGAATGTGGGCAGAACATACTGAGTCAGGTGGCGCATGATTAAAATCTCCAGAGATAATGAGAAGGGCATTTGGAATCCGAGACATCAGTCTGTTAACAACAGAATGCAAAACATTACATGCAGATTCACTGTCAGCAGAGGGGGGAATATACAGAATGCAGCTATCGCTATAACATGCAAAAATTCCCTGGGCAGATGCTAGCGGTTAACAGCTCAATGTCCTTACAACAGATCTGCTCTTTAACATAGATGTGACTAGGTTTACACCATCTATTTTTCACAAATACTGCCAGCCGTCCTGCCTTTCTCTTACCGCTCTCCATCGTTCTGTCCGCACTGTCCAGGGCTATGGATGTATCAGGTGTTAGCTTAGTTAGCCATGACTCCGCAAACAGCTTGATACTACACTCCCGGAATTCCCTCTGATGCTGGGTCAGAGCCACTAGCTCATCCGTCTTGTTGGGTAGAGATCTCACATTGCCAATGTTGATGGATGGGAGAGCTGGTCTATAATGTCTCTTTTTGGCCTGACACAGAGCACCAGCACGGTTCCCCAGTCTTCTCTTCCTGAACTCATGAGAGACATCTGGTTTATCTTGGAGTAGCATCGCCATGTTGCAGAATGCTACCGGCTGATCCCTGGTGTAAACAACGGGACCACAGTCATGAACAGAGTTCCCAAACACAACTGTAAACAAAGTTTAAAAAAATAGAAAAAGCAAAACAAACTCGATGATTTTGATGTCCATACCCAGCTAACACAGTTACATTGTGACGACGTACCTGGACCGGACCATATTTGTTGCCACGACGTACCATAATAACGTTCCAGTGACGTAACTTTGTAATTCCCATATTCGTCCTGACGACGTAACATTGGACGTTGTTGGGACACGGTGATTACCTCTTGAAGACATACGTGGAACGCACCATATTCGTCACAGTGTCGTACCAAATAACGTTTCTGGGACGTGATGAGCACGTCCTAACGACCAAACAGTCACGTTGATAAATCTTTTTATTTAATTTAATTTAAACAATTATCATCCCTCAAATGGATTATTAAATTAATTTGTGATTTAATATGTGCGTTAAAGATTAAATGTTATGCATAATTGGAATAATTCTCTATTCAAACATGTATAAAGCACAGTAAAATGATTATAAATCTCAACACATCACAATCAGATATTTTATTTATACTGTATAGCCTACATGACATAAATAATCAAAGACTTCAACACAATATAGAGGATTTAAAGCAGATATTTATTGACAGATATGAATAAACATCATGTTTAGGCTGAACATCCCAGCTAACACAGTTACGTTGCCACAACGTACCATAATAACGTTCCAGCGACGTAACTTTGTGATTCCCATATTCGTCGTGACGACGTAACATTGGACTTTGTTAGGACATGGTGATTATACCTGGAACGTACCATATTCGTCGCAGTGACGTACCAAATAACGTTTCTGAGACGTGATGAGCACGTCCTAACCACTTAACAGTCATGTTGTTAAAATTGTTTTATTTTATCTAATTTAACCAATTATCATCCCTCACATGGAAGATTAAATTAATTTGTGATGTAATCTGTGCGTTAAAGGTTACATTTTATGCATAATTGGAGTAATTCTGTATTCAAATATGTATAAAGCACAGTATAATGATTATAAAACTCAACACAGCACTGTATATCACAATCAGATATTTTATTTATACTGTACCAGCAAACAATGACCTGGTGGTCCACCGGCGGTTTTTGGGTGGCATAGATTCAGTGGTTTAATGCAGTCGGACCACCGTCGGCACACTGTCGATAAGCCGATCAATGTAAAAATGCTGTCGGTCTGCCAGCTTTTTTGGGTGGCACGCCACCAACGGCACCTCTGTTGGTACAGCAGTTTGACTGTATTAATGGGTGTGCGTTGCGCGCTGAATGTGTGTAACACACTGGAGCAGAGAAAAGTTACCATGGAAACTGGGCGGGACCAGGAACTGACAAGCAGCAAGTTTAAGCCAATGACAGCTGGCCTGTATGCATATCTAATGAGCTATCTCATGGCTGGATCCGGTCAGGTCGTCGCTTCAGGTAGGCCTAAATCCTACAAGTAATAATTTGTTTTAGTTAAAAATATGTTAAATTGATTACTTGAAATGAATATGCTTACATTTTACTTGTGTATTATAAGCCCTTGCTTGCAGTTTAAGCGATTAGTCAGGACTAGTTGAACATTCCCGCTTAAAGTTTCCTGTGGTAACGTATTCAGGAAAAATATGGCAGAATTGGTAAATTAAATGATTAAAATGTAAATTAGGCATATTTAGATGGTTAAATGTTTCTATTTATAGGATGTCTAAACAGAAAACGTATCAGTGGTCCTGCGCTTGTCGGAATTGCTTTTATTGATATTTTGTCTGAGGTAAATCTTCAGCTAAAAGTCATTAAATGGGTGTGGATGAGATGATTTTTGTTTTTATACAGTATTACATTAATGTCCCATGTAGTTACTTTAGTCAGGCCTACATAAAATGAGCCTTGATGACAGACTGATTAGCATTAGCCAATTTAAAACAGCTTTTAAGAGAGTCAAGTTATCATATGTATTGCAGCTTCTCTGACAGTCAGTTTTGTACCTGCAAACCCAGTTAGCTATTGTCATTCCTTAACATTCAATGTTATGTTTGTAGATTTTCCACGCTGATGGCTGTGCAGGAGAAGTGGAGTAGACCTCCTGTCAGAAAACATATCCAGGGTGCTACGAGTAACCAATGACAAATAACGAAAACCTTAAAGTTATAGCCTTAAACTTTTTAACAGTAGTGTATATTTTTATTTCTTTTTATGTCTATTTTGCTAGCTATTGTTATTTATGTTGATATTTATTTGGCAAAAAATACAATATAAGCAGAAATACTGTTAATTAACCACAATATAAAAGAGATGTTTTCTTTTTGAATATATATATAGTAAAGTGTAATTTATTTCTGTGATGCAAGTATGAATTTTCAACATCATTACTCCAGTCTTCAGTGTCTTGAGCAACAAAATTGTCACTTGGATCATGTGACACTGAACTTTGGCGTAATGATTTTGAAAATTCAGTTTACAATAAAGTACAGTTTACAATATATTCATATAATGAGAGAAATAAAAAAGTCTGAACCCTTTGAATGGTAGTGTAAATTATAGTTATGATTGCTTGTTCCTCCCACTTAAATGATACTATTGCATAGGTAGTTTGTTCCATAGAGACTTTCCAGTTCTTCAAATTATGATGACAAATTTACTAAGGGACCTAGAAAAAACCTGATGGCTATTAAACCAGATAATTCCAAAATAAGATAAGTCACAAGCTCTGGACTATTGGTAGTATCCAGGATATCAGAGTCCATTAAAGAGCCAGAGCTTTTTCAGATTTAGTTAAGCATTCCCATAACACATCTTGTAACCTTGTTCTTCATAAATGAAATGTAAAAAGTGAACATGATCATCTTTTGCTTAAAATAATATTATGAACAGCAGCAGTGCTAATCTTTCTCCTTTTGCTTTCCTGTTTCAATCTGTCAGGGTTTACACTTTAAGATTACGGCAGCTCCAGATTGGATACAGCATCTCTTGAAGACTTCAGATGATGCCAACACTCACAAAGACTTCAGATGATGGCAACTATAGATGGACATACAAAACTGCCAAATATGTAGGAGCTGATAGCCTCGTGGGCATGCTCGACACATGCTGAGTTCGATGCTCGGCGACCCGAGTTCGATTCCCTGCTCATGGTACTTTCCCGACCCCACCACCTTCTCTCTCCCACTTCGTTTCCTGTCCTCTCTCTCGTACTATACTGTACAAATTAAGGCAAAAAACCTGCCAAATATTGTAATCACTGCCTGATTACACTGCCTATGAAAGTTTGCTGATTGTCAATCCACTTTGTATTGTTACAATAATGGCTATATATGTAAATGTTGGACAATGTTTACCCTTATTTTTTTAGTTACTGAGATATTCCCATTTACTTGTCCACAAAAAAATTGCCGGATATGGGTTGAAAATCTGCAAACTTAACCTATAATAATATTGCCTGTTTAACTGAACATTACTTTAAACACATGACTTGTATTAGAGCTATTGTGATATGAACATCACTTTGTTGTTTCTCAGTGAGTCACAGCCACCTCTGGCTGATTAAAGGATATATTTTTTGATTGTAACATTGAAACGTGCATTGTTAAGCTCTATACCCTTACGACAGCTATCCTGGGTTTTACCATTGTAACACTGCAACCATGTAATCATATTTTTTTTCTTTTTTCAAATCAATGTTTTAAAAATGGTTCTGATGCTTTTGAAACCATGGTGAAAGTCTGTATATGTTTTCTATATGTTGTAATGTCATAGTTATTGTGGTTTTGCTACAACAATCAATCATTGTAGTAGATTTTGTATGGTCTTACTGCAAATGCTGTAAAAAAACACAGGATAACTTCCATATGGGTACAAATACTGTATTTGTGTGTTGGTCTGATAAATGTAATGCATTTGTGTATTTAATCTGTTAAAAAAGCAAAAAAATCTGCCAATGGGGTAAGAAAAATAATCTTGAATTGAGTGACTAAGAAAAAGGTAAACCTTAATTCAAGATTATTTTTCTTACCCCATTGGCAGATTTTTTTTGCTTGTTTTAAGCACAAATTCACTGAAATTTCATATTTTTTACTAAAAACAAGACTATTTTCTTAGGTCTTTTGCTCATCAAGAAAATGCATCTTGATTCAAGAATTTGTAGACATTTTTACTGGAAAACAAGAAAAAAAGACTAAGTAAGAAAGTCATTTTTGCAGTCACTGGTCCACCAGAACTTATGTTAGCTGGGTAGACATGCACATAAATCAGATAAGATTTCAACTACACTCTTTATATAGTTCTAAAGCAATAGTATTTAGTAAGAGATAATAATTCATATGTAGCTACATTTATAAAGTCCCATGCTAACACAGTTACGTTGTGACCGTACCTGGACGGACCATATTGTTGCCACGACGTACCATAATAACGTTCCAGCGACGTAACTTTGTGATTCCCATATTCTCGTGACGACGTAACATTGGACGTTGTTGGGACATGGTGATTACCTCCTGAAGACATACTGGAACGTACCATATTCGTCGCAGCGACGTACCAATAACGTTTCTGAGGAGTGATGAGCACGATTTAACGACCAAACAGTCACGTTAAAATCTTTTAATTTAATTTAAACAATTATCATCCCTCAAACGGATTATTAAATTAATTTGTGATTTAATCTTTGCGTTAAAGATTAAATGTTATGCATAATTGGAAAAATTCTCTATTCAAATATGTATAAAGCACAGTATAACGATTATAAAACTCAACACATCACAATCAGATATTTTATTTATACTGTATAGCCTACATGACATAAATAATCAAAGACTTCAACACAATATAGAGGATTTAAAGCAGATATTTATTGACAGAGATGAATAAACATTATGTTTAATCTTAACATTATATTGTTGTCTTACTACATACGTTTAGCAGGTTGTCCGTTTTTAAAAACAACAATCAAAAGCTTCTTACACTCACAAACATCAGGGTCCGTTCATTTAAACGCGCCAAATCAATCGAAAATCACTAAAATATGTGTTTACTCTCACATCTGTAAGGCATAAAGTATAGAAAGAATATTAATAAACCGCTAAAGGAATATCAGGCAGTGACAAAAAAAGAAATGACAGTTAACGTTTAAATGATGTGAGCGCGAGGCTCTTTGCAGAACAGAAAAGGCGCGTGCGTGCACTAAATAAATAGAAACGCAGTTTTAATTGTGGTATCGAATTAAACTCCTGTTTAATAGCTGTCAGAAGTGAGATTTATTGCATTCATCTTGAAATTATAACAGATTTTACTCTGATCATAAATGTTTCACACAATAACATAATAAATAGAAATGACCAGATTCATTAATCAAATGACCAGTGTCCAGGTTATCTGAAGACCAGTACATCACGTCGCTACGTTCTCCATGGGATTAATTCACGACGTTATTTGAGGACGTGGCTAGGACGTTTCTGGAACGTTTAGCAACAATGACCACATACATTAATTAAAGGACCAGTGTCCAGGTTATCTGAAGACCAGTAGGCTACATCACGTCGCTACAACGTTATCCATGGGATTAATTCACGACGTTATTTGAGGACGTGGCTAGGACGTTTCTGTAACATAAGCAAAAATTCTAAGAAACGTAACGTTGCAAAGACGTCCTCAGAACGTGCTCATAAAGTAATGTCACGGTGACCAAATGAAGACGAACTGGCGACGTCGTCAGAACGTACTGTGTTAGCTGGGATTATATTCTTGTTTTACCACATAAATTTAGCAGGTTGTCCGTTTTTAGAAACAACAATCAAAAGCTTCTTTAGTCACACTCACAAACATCAGGGTCCGTTCATTTAAACGCGCCAAATCGATCGAAAATCACTAAAATATGTGTTTACTCTCACATCTGTAAGCTATAAAGTAAAGAAAGAATATTAATACACCGCTAAAGTAAAATCAGGCTGTGAGGTAAAAAGAAATGACCGCTAACGTTTAAATGATGAGAGCGCGCGGATCTTTGCAGAACAAAATAAATTGTTGTAATTGTGGTATCGAATTAAACTCCAGTTTAATAGCTGTCAGAAGTCAGATTAATAGCATTCGTCTTGACATTATAACAGATTTCACTCTGAACATAAAATTTCCATACAATAATATAATAAACAGAAATGACCAGATTCCCTTATCAAATGACCAGTGTCCAGGGGCCTCATTTATAACCGTTGTACGCACAAAACATGCCCTGAAAGAGGCTTACGCCACTTCCCACGCAAAAGATGGGATTTATAAAAACAAACTTGACTGAAAAATGTGCGCACCTGCACGCAAACTCTGACCCATGCGTACGGACATTTTGGAGACAGAGCAGTTTGGCGACACCGATGGTGAGTTAGTGAACTCAAGTTAGATTGCAAAAGGTAAGTGTGATAAAAACGATTATAAGTATTAATCCCTCAAACACATTTAATGTGACCTTAAATATCCTCATTATCACGAAGATTAAATCTGCAGAGTTATTTGCGCTTGTATTGAGTGAAACTGGTTTAATGCAGCTCTTGTAAAATCAAACTCAAATCTTAAATAAAAATTCAATCTAAATATTTAATCAGCGCTGTCTCACCACATCACACTATGAGCGCATGAGGAGGAGATGATCCGACTGCATAGAATATAGGACAGCATCAAATAACACAGTGTAAATAAATAGCTAAATATACTTTCCTTACTGTGCATAATCATCGAATGTCAAAGTCTGGAAATACAGCCATTAAACTCTCGCACAATCGTTTCTCTAAATGTCCTCATAATCGGTTCTAACTAAGTTCATAACAAAAACGGAATGAAGAAACATTCGTCTTTAACAATTATGTCTTCAAATTTTATCTCCGGTGAACACCAGTAATTAATGATGTGATTTTAATGAGGTGTTGATCAGTCTAAATGCTGTAAACATATATATGCTGCAGAGACCTTCTTTGGCTTTAATATAATTATAATTATAACAATTATTAATATGGAAATCTCAGTGAATCTCATGTGTGGCCATTTGTGATTTCGTTACGGAGATAAAGGATCGGGGGTTTTACATAAGTTTTTGTTATTTTTCTATGGCATCTGATAGCGGTTGAACCCGAAACGGTATACGTCCATAATGGTGCGTGACGTCAGGCTTAAAACGCGGATTGGATGCCAGGCTTTTTAATATACGAATAAGCATTCATGACGTGCTTTGCATTGACTATTTATGGGTAAAAATGGGCGTGTACAGGGCGGGATATGAGGTTGATTCACGTACGCACACTTGCAGGTAATCTGTGATATATAAATGGAAAATTGCGTGCAGGTGTGCATGCGCAAGGTTTTATAAATCTCAATTTTTGTTTGCGTACGGCCTTTTCAGCATTCTGGTGTAAATTCACTTTTAGGAAGGCTTCTAAGCACAGTTTTATAAATGAGGCCCCAGGTCATCTGAAGACCAGTACATCACGTCGCTACAACATTCTCCATGGGATTAATTCATGACGTTATTTGAGGACGTGGCAAGGACGTTTCTGGTACCTTAGCAAAAATGACCAGATTCATTAATCAAATGACCAGTGTCCCTGTTATCTGAGGAGCAGTACATCACGTCGCAACAATGTTATCCATGGGATTAATTCAGGACGTTATTTCAGGACGTGGCTAGGACGTTTCTGGAACATAAGCAAAAATGATAAGAAATGGAACGTTGCCAAGACGTCCTCAGAACGTGGTCACAAAGTAACCAAATGAAGACGAACTGGCGACGTTGTCACGTACTGTGTTAGCTGGGTAGTGCCCCCAAACACACATTCAAATGCAAAAACCTGAAGAAACGAGGGAAATACAAAAAATAACAAAAAAAGTTTAAATATGAACTCCGTATTCCGCAAACCTGAGGGATGTTTCATAAAACAAGATTACGAAATAAGCCACTCATATTTTGATAAGTCAGATTTATTGTCAGTCGATTCGGTTTCATAAAGCAAATTTAAAATAGTTCGAACTCAGTTACTATGGCAACTTATGCTGGGAAATTAGCCTGGTCCGGGGCAGGCTAACTGTCAGGCTAAGCCTTAGTTGTTGCTTAACTAGAGGTCAACGTAATGTGATATTACCACTGATTCTCTGTCATGATGCAATATTACATCACTTTAATGAACATTATAAATTTAAATAAAAATTTTAAGAAATCAATTAAATAAATTATAGAAGAGCAATTCCATGAAAATGTCAACCTTACCATGAAAACAAAGTTTCTACTAAAAGAACAAAATCTTTTTTCATTTGTCCATTTGGGCCTGCTTTATATTGTATTAATGTACTTCAATAAATTTTTTAAGAAAATTGCCTTGATTTCCCACCCACATCAGGTATACAACAATGCAAAAATTACGTTTTCCACCAACCATTTTTCATGCTTTCTGAAGAGGGATCAAATAACACAGTTACGTTGTGACGAAGTACCTGGACCGGACCATATTCGTTGCCATGTACCATAATAACGTTCCAGCGACGTAACTGTGATTCCCATATTCGTCCTGAGGACGTAACATTGGACGTTGTTGGGACATGATTACCTCCTGAAGACATACCTGGAACGTACCATATTCGTCGTCGCAGCGACGTACCAAATAACGTTTCTGGGAGTGATGAGCACGATTTAACGACCAAACAGTCACGTTAAAATCTTTTAATTTAATTTAAACAATTATCATCCCTCAAACGGATTATTAAATTAATTTGTGATTTAATCTTTGCGTTAAAGATTAAATGTTATGCATAATTGGAAAAATTCTCTATTCAAATATGTATAAAGCACAGTATAACGATTATAAAACTCAACACATCACAATCAGATATTTTATTTATACTGTATAGCCTACATGACATAAATAATCAAAGACTTCAACACAATATAGAGGATTTAAAGCAGATATTTATTGACAGAGATGAATAAACATTATGTTTAATCTTAACATTATATTGTTGTCTTACTACATACGTTTAGCAGGTTGTCCGTTTTTAAAAACAACAATCAAAAGCTTCTTACACTCACAAACATCAGGGTCCGTTCATTTAAACGCGCCAAATCAATCGAAAATCACTAAAATATGTGTTTACTCTCACATCTGTAAGGCATAAAGTATAGAAAGAATATTAATAAACCGCTAAAGGAATATCAGGCAGTGACAAAAAAAGAAATGACAGTTAACGTTTAAATGATGTGAGCGCGTGGCTCTTTGCAGAACAGAAAAGGCGCGTGCGTGCACTAAATAAATAGAAACGCAGTTTTAATTGTGGTATCGAATTAAACTCCTGTTTAATAGCTGTCAGAAGTGAGATTTATTGCATTCATCTTGAAATTATAACAGATTTTACTCTGATCATAAATGTTTCACACAATAACATAATAAATAGAAATGACCAGATTCATTAATCAAATGACCAGTGTCCAGGTTATCTGAAGACCAGTACATCACGTCGCTACGTTCTCCATGGGATTAATTCACGACGTTATTTGAGGACGTGGCTAGGACGTTTCTGGAACGTTTAGCAACAATGACCACATACATTAATTAAAGGACCAGTGTCCAGGTTATCTGAAGACCAGTAGGCTACATCACGTCGCTACAACGTTATCCATGGGATTAATTCACGACGTTATTTGAGGACGTGGCTAGGACGTTTCTGTAACATAAGCAAAAATTCTAAGAAACGTAACGTTGCAAAGACGTCCTCAGAACGTGCTCATAAAGTAATGTCACGGTGACCAAATGAAGACGAACTGGCGACGTCGTCAGAACGTACTGTGTTAGCTGGGATTATATTCTTGTTTTACCACATAAATTTAGCAGGTTGTCCGTTTTTAGAAACAACAATCAAAAGCTTCTTTAGTCACACTCACAAACATCAGGGTCCATTCATTTAAACGCGCCAAATCGATCGAAAATCACTAAAATATGTGTTTACTCTCACATCTGTAAGCTATAAAGTAAAGAAAGAATATTAATACACCGCTAAAGTAA
Source organism: Triplophysa rosa (assembly GCF_024868665.1). NCBI lineage: Eukaryota > Metazoa > Chordata > Actinopteri > Cypriniformes > Nemacheilidae > Triplophysa > Triplophysa rosa. The sequence continues at coordinate 21,015 of NW_026634496.1, forward strand.
AATCAGGCTGTGAGGTAAAAAGAAATGACCGCTAACGTTAAAATGATGATAGCGCGCGGATCTTTGCAGAACAAAATAAATTGTTGTAATTGTGGTATCGAATTAAACTCCAGTTTAATAGCTGTCAGAAGTCAGATTAATAGCATTCGTCTTGACATTATAACAGATTTCACTCTGAACATAAAATTTCCATACAATAATATAATAAACAGAAATGACCAGATTCCCTTATCAAATGACCAGTGTCCAGGGGCCTCATTTATAACCGTTGTACGCACAAAACATGCCCTGAAAGAGGCTTACGCCACTTCCCACGCAAAAGATGGGATTTATAAAAACAAACTTGACTGAAAAATGTGCGCACCTGCACGCAAACTCTGACCCATGCGTACGGACATTTTGGAGACAGAGCAGTTTGGCGACACCGATGGTGAGTTAGTGAACTCAAGTTAGATTGCAAAAGGTAAGTGTGATAAAAACGATTATAAGTATTAATCCCTCAAACACATTTAATGTGACCTTAAATATCCTCATTATCACGAAGATTAAATCTGCAGAGTTATTTGCGCTTGTATTGAGTGAAACTGGTTTAATGCAGCTCTTGTAAAATCAAACTCAAATCTTAAATAAAAATTCAATCTAAATATTTAATCAGCGCTGTCTCACCACATCACACTATGAGCGCATGAGGAGGAGATGATCCGACTGCATAGAATATAGGACAGCATCAAATAACACAGTGTAAATAAATAGCTAAATATACTTTCCTTACTGTGCATAATCATCGAATGTCAAAGTCTGGAAATACAGCCATTAAACTCTCGCACAATCGTTTCTCTAAATGTCCTCATAATCGGTTCTAACTAAGTTCATAACAAAAACGGAATGAAGAAACATTCGTCTTTAACAATTATGTCTTCAAATTTTATCTCCGGTGAACACCAGTAATTAATGATGTGATTTTAATGAGGTGTTGATCAGTCTAAATGCTGTAAACATATATATGCTGCAGAGACCTTCTTTGGCTTTAATATAATTATAATTATAACAATTATTAATATGGAAATCTCAGTGAATCTCATGTGTGGCCATTTGTGATTTCGTTACGGAGATAAAGGATCGGGGGTTTTACATAAGTTTTTGTTATTTTTCTATGGCATCTGATAGCGGTTGAACCCGAAACGGTATACGTCCATAATGGTGCGTGACGTCAGGCTTAAAACGCGGATTGGATGCCAGGCTTTTTAATATACGAATAAGCATTCATGACGTGCTTTGCATTGACTATTTATGGGTAAAAATGGGCGTGTACAGGGCGGGATATGAGGTTGATTCACGTACGCACACTTGCAGGTAATCTGTGATATATAAATGGAAAATTGCGTGCAGGTGTGCATGCGCAAGGTTTTATAAATCTCAATTTTTGTTTGCGTACGGCCTTTTCAGCATTCTGGTGTAAATTCACTTTTAGGAAGGCTTCTACGCACAGTTTTATAAATGAGGCCCCAGGTCATCTGAAGACCAGTACATCACGTCGCTACAACGTTCTCCATGGGATTAATTCATGACGTTATTTGAGGACGTGGCGAGGACGTTTCTGGTACCTTAGCAAAAATGACCAGATTCATTAATCAAATGACCAGTGTCCCTGTTATCTGAGGAGCAGTACATCACGTCGCTACAATGTTATCCATGGGATTAATTCAGGACGTTATTTCAGGACGTGGCTAGGACGTTTCTGGAACATAAGCAAAAATGATAAGAAATGGAACGTTGCCAAGACGTCCTCAGAACGTGGTCACAAAGTAACCAAATGAAGACGAACTGGCGACGTTGTCACGTACTGTGTTAGCTGGGTAGTGCCCCCAAACACACATTCAAATGCAAAAACCTGAAGAAACGAGAGAAATACAAAAAAGAACAAAAAAAGTTTAAATATGAACTCCGTATTCCGCAAACCTGAGGGATGTTTCATAAAACAAGATTACGAAATAAGCCACTCATATTTTGGTAAGTCAGATTTATTGTCAGTCGATTCGGTTTCATAAAGCAAATTTAAAATAGTTCGAACTCAGTTACTATGGCAACTTATGCTGGGAAATTAGCCTGGTCCGGGGCAGGCTAACTGTCAGGCTAAGCCTTAGTTGTTGCTTAACTAGAGGTCAACGTAATGTGATATTACCACTGATTCTCTGTCATGATGCAATATTACATCACTTTAATGAACATTATAAATTTAAATAAAAATTTTAAGAAATCAATTAAATAAATTATAGAAGAGCAATTCCATGAAAATGTCAACCTTACCATGAAAACAAAGTTTCTACTAAAAGAACAAAATCTTTTTTCATTTGTCCATTTGGGCCTGCTTTATATTGTATTAATGTACTTCAATAATTTTTTTAAGAAAATTGCCTTGATTTCCCACCCACATCAGGTATACAACAATGCAAAAATTACATTTTCCACCAACCATTTTTCATGCTTTCTGAAGAGGGATCAAAGGCTCCCTTTTTTGTACTTTGTTTAAAAAAGGCATTTTGCAGAAAGATGGAGGCATGTCTGAAAAAGTAATACACTCACTCTGTCTTACTATTACTGCCTTGTGAATTTATAATGGTTATAATTAGGACGTCACAACGCCTGTCACGGTAGGCGTGGTGAAGAACCCAAATGCAGGCAGGCAGTGGCAATGAAGGGGTTAACGGATTTATTACAACAAACAATAACAGAAACAAAACACCCACGAGGGGGTAGCAAGGACACGACTAAGGTAAAAAACTGAAAACAAAACACTTCCCTCGGTGGGGCAAAAACAATAGGACAAAATAACTAAACTATGACACAACGTCTAACAATAGGCAGGGAACAAGCACAGTAAACCATAATGCACAGAGAACACTCACTTCGATAGGACTGGGCCACGAACGGACACACATACACGACGTAGTACAATCCACGAGCCCAAGACAAAGAAACAAGAGGGCATTTAAAGGGAAGACAAACAAGGGATAACGAACGAGGGCAGGTGTGGAACATAAGACACTCAGGGAAAGATAACAAGGAAACGAGAGGGGCGGGGCCAATGACGAGACACTGGAGAGAACGTATATTATTGTCAAAAGGACAATAATATGTTTCTCTCCACACATAACCAAAGACTTTGTCATGACTCTGCTACAGGACCAAGAAAAACATGACTAAATGAAGCAGAGCCATGACAACGCCTCACTGCTGTGTCACGTCCAAAACGTTTTAAAGTTTAAGTTTAATTCATATAATAATTGCAAATACAAATAACTTGAGACTTAATATACAAAGCCAAATATGTATGTTGATGATTTTAAACAACAATTCATCTCACTTATTTGCTCTGAACAGCCATAATAATTCGTTACGGGCGTAAAAGTTTTAAGCACGTAATATTGAATCATGTATCACAGACGCATATGACATGTTGTGATCTGTTTTAAATATCATAATATTTGTACAAATTATTTTGTCCTATAACATTTTATAAATTACTAACACTATTAACTATTACACAGAAAGCGAGCATATTCACGCTCTAAACGCGCCACATGCGCATCTTTAAAAAGGCGAGCATATTCGCGCGCCTCTATAGCAGATCTTTGAAAGTACAATGAACGCGAGATTATCCGCGCAAACGCCACCACTCCGTCACGGTGTCCTTGAATGTAGACGCTGGTTACACATTAATAATATGTGAAACCATATAATTTGCAGTGTGGCTGTTTTGTATGAAGTTGATGAATTTTGCAGCCGAATCTACTGATATCTCGGAGGACAATATCCGATATCCATTTGAAGTCTCTGATTGTGGTTGTAAAGCATTTGTTCATGATTTTCCATAGTCGGGTAAGTGCCAGTTTCAGAGCTGTCACGGACGTAACGGAGATATGTCACGGGCATAATTGTTTTTTTCCTTATGAATGCAAACACATTTATTAAAACAAAATCAATATTTCATTTTATATAAAGAGCCATCCCTTCTCAATTTATTGCGTGTTATTGCTTTTGGTTTGTGCATTTTAATTCACAGAATTTCAACAAAGCTTCCTGTCTCCCAAAAACATGTGTCTTTTTTTGTCACATCCATAACGCATTATTTTTTCCTTTTTTTAAACAGAAAACTTGTGCATATACTGATTTTTTTCTGATGTCTGTACTCTATTGTTAGGGCTGTAGAAAAATATAAACAGATGGTTCAATATATTGGTAACAAATTAATTTTCTGGGAATTTAAACTTTAAGTTTTGACTGCAGTTGTCACATCCATAACGCTGGAATTACCCAGAACACAATAATAAATGAATATGTTGTCTGTCTAACTCAGTCATACATCTGAGTTAGAATATATCGATTTGATATACTGTCACAGTTTAAACTAATGTCAATAAAGTTTGAATTTAAACATTCCCCAATAAATTGATAATAGCTATAACAATTCCAAACAATTATATTGGCCAAAAAGAAGTAAATCCAAACAATTTATAGTGACCTACAGTTTAAAAAAATGGCAAGGTAAAATGGGATGCCTTGTGTGTGCTGTATGCCTGATGCGAGAGAGGCTGCTAATGATGGTTGTAGAGAAAGACTGATGGGGCAATAAGCTGATTTTTGATGACAATTAAACAGACAGTTATCATTTTTTGTAGCCTTAATTTTTTTTCTTTTAAATATTAAATAGTGTTGAAACAACAGGTCCCGTGTCACTGTCTTATTGCGTTTTTTCTTGAATCTTTTTCCAGTTGTTGGATTTTCAGGTTTAATTTTCAACTTTATTAACTTTTCAGCTATATTCCTTTTGGTGCGGAGGTAGAGCTTGTACACAGTCTTTATCTTCTTTGCATTATTCTGTAGTAACAGAAAAAAATGATTTGATGGGGTACTATTGGCATTTTGTTGTAATGACTCAATTTTCCTTTTGTCACGGATCACGGAGAAGAACCCAAATGCAGGCAGCGGGGATGAAGGGGTTAAACAATAGACTTTATTATAACTAAATCACAAAACAAGAAACCCACAAGGGGGTGTAAACAAGAACGAGAAAACAATACAAGTAAACAGGGACGTAACTAACCAACCAATAAACTACATAACTTGACAAACTAAACTAACACTTACTAGACTTGACAGGACAATCCAAACAGGAACAGGACATGGGAAAACAGGTGAGCACAGGGTATATCAAAAACCGTACGACCAAACGTAATACACGAGCAACAAGACAATGAAACAAGAGGGCATTTTAAAGGAGAGACAAAAGAGGGATAATTACACAAGGCAGGTGGGAAACATTAGACAAAGCAGGGAAGCAATACATGAAACGAGAGGGGCGGGGCCAATGACAAGACACGAGAAAACACATGAGATGTCAAAAACATAAACATCTCATGGCTTTCTCACATAGAACCTAAGTGCTCCGTCCCGATCCTGCCACACGACTAGAAATACAGAACCAGGAAAGCAGGACCGTGACACCTTTGTCACATGTGGTCCCAGTCAGTGTCCTGCAGACAATCATATTTGCAAAATACACAATGCGAGCACCTGAACACACAAGTGGGCCTTCAAATCTAATGTGCAAACAGTGATTTCTGTACCTAGACTAACCTGTAAACATACAGACACATTATTCTGAATTGTAGATGGTTATCTGAAATCAAGATTTAAACTCTGTTAATCACTGCTTTAAACTCTTTAAGACATTTACACAGCACTGTATTGTAATACATTTTATACAAAATAAAAACAAGTAATGTAGGTTTAACATTTTTATACAATATATTTTAATAACCCTTTTCCTTGCTTACTGTTTAAATAAATTGTAGCAAAGATTATTATATAGTATTATTTAATTTATTTGTATTAAAATAGGCTATATGAATATATTTGAACACTTTATAATTACTGCATGCATTGAGTCATTTAGGAATTTCTTGCCAATCTTTCCCTCTGGTTTCGTTATTTGCAGCGGTAGTACCACAGTTTCGTACCTTTGAGGTTTAAATTCTAAACACGTTTTGCAGAAGGTAATGCAAATGCTTTAAACACATGAGAAAAAGAGCACCAATCACCGCTCTCTTTTCCTTAGCGGATCGATTTGATCAAAGCTTGATTAATAAGGCTGCTGAACCTGACTCAAATTAGTCAGATCACATGATCTTCAACTTACCATTATGGAACCAAATTAAGTGACTGATGAGTTCAGTCCATTCAAGTCAGGTGTTGGCTTTAATCTCCGCTTTTCTTAGCGGCCTTTTATGGAACGACCCTCAGGTCTTTTTTCGTTTGATTTGTCAACCTTTTGACATTGACAAGAGCTTGTTTCCGCTGCTGCACTTAACGGCTGGGGCACAGAAATCACAAGAGCTAGTAACAAGTGGGAAAAAAGAAAATGATAAGCACTTTACATTTCCAAGAAAATCTCAAAGTGCTACAACACATAACCACTTTTTAAAACACATAACCACAGATTAAAACATTAAAAGAAAATCTAAACATTAAAAGACTTTTTAAAAAGGTGTGTTTTAAGAAACTTTTTAAAACTATCAATGGCTTGTGGAACCTTAAGATGTGAAGAGAGGGCATTCCAGAGGCGTGGGTCTGCAGCGCAAAAAGCTCTGTCCCCAATGGTTCGGGTCTTAGTCAAAGGGGGGAGAAGCCGATGGGTATTTATGGAGCGTAGAGAGCGTGATGAGTTCTGCGAGGTAAGGAGTTCTTTAAGGTATGTGGAGGCATTTCCATGGACACACTGGTGCGTGAGAAAGGAAACTTTATACTCAATCCGGGCAGAATGGGAAGCCAGTGTAGGGATTGAAGAATTGGCATGATATGTTCATGTTTACGTACTTGGATTTTGATCCAACTTGGGACTTCTGTTTAGTTATGGGGTCTGTTAACATTGATTGAGTCCCAGCTATAGTGCCATCAACTGGAAACAAGAAGTATGTCACTTACAACTAACTTAAAAATCATCCACTTATATTTACCTACGTCACTCCAGTCTTAAGGCTTGTCCACACCGGGACGATAATATATATTTACGTCACTTTTAAAAGCGTAATTTAAAAAAACGCCTCAGGCTCGTTTATTCGGTTCTATGCACCACATTAAAAACTGGTCTACCAATGAGATTGCCGCTTTTGTTCACGTGCCTGGAGCTGCTGAAGTTACAGTAAAACAGATGACTTGGTGGCGCTCAAGCACAAAACGGTCTTGCCGAGCACACATTGAAGAAGAGGAAGCAAGATGAATTCTTCTGTGTGACAAGCGAGTGTCAGAAGCATAAAGTTGCGCAGCACCACCTTGTGTACCGGGTTCTTGTATATGTTTTTCACTAAGAGCCATCTATGTCAGGGAGTGAATTTGCACGTTCAGCAGTGAAAATCGCTTGGGTATGAACATTGAAAAACGTCTCGAAAAACGCTGGCGATAAGCGTGTGCTATTATTGTCCCGGTGTGTACAAGTCTTTAGTTAGAATAATGTAGAGACATAGCTGATATAAAATTGTGATAGATAGTGTAATATCTTAAATAGTGTTGCCATACTAACGCATCAAACTGTAATACTATATTCGGGCTTTTAAGGATCTTGGTAATTAGAATGTCATGAAAATTTTCACACACAATAGTTAATTAGCCAGACAACAGATTACACAGGAGGGGGAGATGCAAAATTGCAAAAAAATTAAACCTTGAATGATGTTGCCATGGTGATGCAGTTTGTGGCAAAAAGGGAAGCTCATCTCTACAACATGCATTGAACGATTTAGAGCTGACCTGAGCACTTTCATGCATGTGTCCACTGTGCCTAGTGAAGAGGTGGCACAGTAGTGTGAGGGCCCATCACTGGTGCTTGAAGCTATATTATTAAATTGTTTTGCCAACATAAGAGTGTTTAGTTTGCTGTGTTAATTGTTTAGTTCAAAGAAATGTGCCTAATCCATTGAGAAAAAAACGGCTTCCTGCCAATCCATGCCACTGTTCTCGGATTTATCTTTATTATCTCAGAAAGGAGGAAAAACTCAAGTTTTTAAGGAGCTTCATGCTGGCCACCAGGGAGTGGTAAAGATGAAATTGCTTGCAAGTTTTGTGTGGTGATCAGGAATTGACCAGTTCTGTTCTTGCTTCATTTCCTGAAGGCAATTTGTTTGCAGCATACAAGCGAAAGACAGGGCAAGCCCATACAAGAATTCAAAACAGAAAATGACAAAAAATTACTTTACATTTTTAACGTTTAGGGGATAATGGATAATGACTGTCTAAACCGATTTGTTTTACTTAGTGGAGTTCTATACCAACTACCAGAAGGGAGGAGGTGAAATTCATGGAGAACCATTCATCCATCAACCATCAATCTTCTTGAAGAATAACGGCATCAGGCATGTGAAATCAGTGGCATACTGCCCTGCAACAAATGTGTGAAAGATATGTGCAAAGCTTGAAAAATGCACGGTGTGCCATGACAAACGAAAGAATTACATCAAGACAAAAACTTTACATTTGCATACAGAAAAACACATTCACACTGTTATATCTGTAAGAAAGGAAATAGGATTTCCATATTACTGCTTTAGTGGAGTCACGTTAAGGGCAGGCTAAAAAATGAGTGATATAAATGCTTTGTAATTTACTTTATTACTGCATTTTAGTAACAGAGATGCTTATAGCACCCAGTATGGCACATTTACATTACTTTTTTGCTTTGTAAATATTGCACATTTCAATTAAATTAAGTGAAGAAATTATAACTTTCCTGTGGCTCAGTGGTTAGAGCAAGCCATTAGCAATACGAAGGTCACAGGTTCAAGCCCAGGGAATTGCACATAGTCAGAAGCAAATGTCTCAGCTAGAATTTTTTTGTTCTAAAAATGTTCTGAGAATATTACCAAGCAATGTTGCATTACTGTTTTCGGAGGGTAGTTTTATTTTAGTTCCCAGAACGTTCTCTTGAATGATAGGAAAACATTCTCAAAAAAACATTCTAAACACGTTTAGTGGTAACATTGTTGGAACATTATACTTTAACATTCTTTTAACGTTTTCTGCGGGTAGTTTTATTTTAGTTCCCTTAACGTTCTTTTGAATGATAGGAAAACATTCTCAAAAAATATTATAAACACGTTTAGTGGTAACATTGTTGGAACATTATACTTTAACATTCTTATAACGTTTTCAGCGGATAAACTTCATGTTTAACTTCCCAGAAAGTTCTCCTGAAAGATAGGATAACATTCTCTAAAACATTTTGAAAGTAATACTACCAATTTACTAATTACAATGTAAAACATTATCTCCTAACATTCCTAAAAACTGTATCTTTTGGGTAACATTGCTGGAACATTATGCCCTCCAGACTTTTTTTAATATACATGCTTTAATAAAATACACAAATATGTTTACACAAATAATGCTTTAATAACAAAAATGTATTCGCTTCAACAGAATGAGTTAATCTCTTAAAACAATGTGCACATTAAACATATAAAGATACATTTTAATTTTTTTAATTCAAATAATAAAAGCCATTTGGGTTTTTTTTGTGAAAATTTTTACATTGAACAATTTAATTGGTAAACAGTATGAATAAAAAATACAACAATAAAATAAAACGGCATAGAAACAACTTTGAAAAATTATGAACTATTATAAACAACATACTTAACTTAACTTTTTTATTTGAAAAGAGGGATTAATCGGAGGCAGCAGGTTCAAACATGACACACTCCTCTAATGCATCTTCATGGTCTCGACATATGGCACTCTCCTCTGGTGCGTCTTCATGACCGTGACACATGGACTGTCCTTCATTGTCCACCTATTGTCCACAGACAATAATATCATTATAAAATCAGAACTATTTGTAAAAAAATTTATTTGTTTTGGCAAGTAATTTATTCCTTCATGTGCTCACATTATTACATGTATTTTGATTCTGAAGGTTAGGTATTTATAAACATTAAAAAAAGAAAAATAATTGGGCAAAACGCCAATTAAGTCAATGTCAATTCTGCAATGTTAATCTAACAAAGGACTTTTCTTAAAAAAAGGTGTATTTTCTTAGGTAGTAACAAATGAAAAACATAAAATGCACAATACCATCTCAAACCCCCCAATCACCAAAATCTAATTTATACCATATACATTTTCAGATATGTCAGCTACAGTGACATTGTAAACTGTAATTCAGTGGGTCAGCTAATTATTTCAGGATGTATATGCAGTATATAT
>NW_026634497.1:0-2432 GCF_024868665.1 Triplophysa rosa
TTTGCGCTTTCCGAGTTTTCGTTTACGCTTCTCAATTTTTCGTTCGCCTTTCTGGCACAAAACTCACGTGTGGGCGGGACTTATGGCCACTTTACTCTCATTGGTTAGTGAGATTTGGATTGACAGCTCCCTGACCAGGAAGACGATACTGAAGACAGTGCAGCGGATTAGAGAGCAATCTGTTTGCGGTTTTCTGTATTGTATTGTTTTAGTGTTTGTACTTAAATTACTTTCTTATTTTCTAAGTATATTAGCAGGGTTGCCAACTTTCACGCACTTAAAAGTGGGACACGCTTCCAGGCTCTATGACGCCATAACAACAAGCCAACGTCGAGTAAATACAGGATAGATAGCCATATTCACATGCAAGTTTACGTGGGTTTAGAGGCCGAGTTTTGAGGAGACATACAATAAAGTGTTATGCTTCCAGTTCATATTTCTAATTTATAGATTAATCGTGGTGGCATTTTATGTATCGTTTCTATCTTTAAATGTTTGTTTATAGTTTAAGAAGTCTCTCTTCTGCTTTTCTTTAACCGGTTTTATGTAGGTGTGTAAATACATAATGAAATTGTTGTTTGCAAGAGGCAGACTAAATGAATAAAACATTCTAAAGGCCTCTAATTGCGTCACCTTATGAATGTGTTTTGTTGTAGCGTTTAAAAAACAAATGTCATTTGAAAGTATTGGTACTGTTTTACGAGGTGTAATGTCTGTGAATGTAAAGAAAGGGGTATAATACTGTACATTCACCATGAGTTTAAAAAGAAAGATACAGTACTTGACTTATAAGTGGACTTAATTCTTTAAAAGGAAACTGTATGCAAGAGCGACATCGTCATCCTCCTCATCAGCTGGACACAAGTCACCCTCAGGTACATTTATGTAACCGAGATAATAAAATCGCTAAAAGTTTCTCTGTACAGTAACTATGCAGCAATGTTTTCATTTAGCACGTTAATTTCTCACAACCCAATAATCTGTAACGTGTCTTTATTGAATGTTATAATGCAAGTTGTTCGTTCCTTTTTAAGAAAATAATCTTACAGTCCATAAAATAATACCTGACAGAAAGTATAAAGCACACAATGAACGAGCAAAGTAAAGACAGAATTGCTACTGTACAGGAATACAACTTTTAGCGATTTTCTTTATTATCTGAATTACATTCATTTACCTGAGGATGAGGAGGACGCTTGGATCCACACCGCGCATGATTTACCAACTTCAAATACCAATTACTAATATACTAACTAAATAAGAATGTAGTACAAACAATAAAGATAACAGCATGCAGATCGTTCTCTAAGATTCGTTGCACTGTACTGTCTTCAGTATCGACTTCCTTGTCAGGGAGCTGTCAATCAAAAACTCACTAACCAATCAGCGTAAAGCGGCCATAAGTCCTACCTACACGTGAGATTTGTGCCAGAAAGGCGAACGAAAACTTGAGAAGCGTAAACGAAAACTTGGAAAGCGCAAATGGAAAATCTAGCAGCGAATTCAAAACTATTATTTGCAAAAACGAAACTTAGAAAAATTGTTAAGAAAAATAGCAGTTTATTTGAAAATCAAGTCACATTCTTGCAATTGAGTTTATTGTTTTCATTATATAAGTGTTTTTTTTCTTTCTCATTGTATAATTTTGTTAGTTTTTTAAAAGTTTGCGTTCATTTTTATTGGCACAAAAGGAATCCCATACTCGTCGCCAGAGGCTGCAGTGCAGCTGAACTTCCGGTGGACTAAAATGCGCTTTGTTAAAAAAAATACTTGATGTTTCGTTTTGGTTTTGTTGTATATTAATTTGATGCACTTAAAGAAATATTGAGAAAAACAACCCAAAAATTAGTCTCGTATATGGTGGAATATGTAAAAAATTAACGGTTTATTCGTTTTCTGTTTTGAAAACAAAAACGAATAAATGAATTATCCGAAGGTACACCGTTTTCCTCAATATTTCTTCAAGTGCATCAAATTAATATACAACAAAACCAAAACGAAACATCAAGTCTTTTTCTTAACATAGCGCATTTTAGTCCACCGGAAGTTCAGCCACACTGTAGCCTGTGGCGACGAGTGGTGGTAGCACAAGACCACTCTCTAATTATACATATGTTTTCAGTGGTGTGTGCCACTAAATCCATAAACAACCATACAGACACATAGGGTTGAAAAGAATTTCACCGTAGATATTTCTAGTTGAACCTCGCTACGGCACTTATTGTAAAGCTCAGGTATTGCAACTTGAGAGAAATAGTTTCGCGAGGGCAGCTGGTATCTCTTGTCCAATGTGCGAATCATTTTCTGAAATCCCTCTTTGCTAACGGTGTATATGGGCATCATGTCTTTTGCCAAGCAGTGCGTGATGGAGTCAGTGATTTCTTTATATCTTTGCGATGTCTTGTCATATGGCGTGACACTCGCAAACACAT
>NW_026634497.1:2448-30967 GCF_024868665.1 Triplophysa rosa
CCGGACCATAATCCTCTAACCCCGAGTCCTTAATCAAAATGGAGAGTTTTTAATGTGGCGTACAGCAGCGCAGGATTTACTGAACTATGACCTTGTGCTTTAGCACAGCTGTTTATCTCTCAGATCTGCTCCCAGCAGTGATTGTGTTGAGTTAAATGACACTCTTTGTGTCTTTTTCTTGTGAGGGTATATACAACAATGTTTGTTTGTATAGAAAATCATGAATGTAAATCCTTAAACAACTCTGAAAAGTAAAAGTAAGTTAAAGTAGAGGTAAAAATAGAATTTAGAATAATGAGCTATTTCCTGCATATTTTACATTCATGCATTTGGCAGATGCTTTTATTTAAAGTGATTTACATTGCATTATACTACACATTTGTTTCTAAGTATGTGCAATGCCGGGGATCAAACCCACGACCTTGGCATTGTTAGCACCATGCTCTTACCACTGAGATACAGGACAGCTATATTTACACATTTAGGCAGACACTGTATAATTAGACAAAAAAAATTACAACTTAACACTATTTACATTGTGTTTGCAACCATCTGTGGGTGATCCACTGCAAATGCTGCCCAATCATTTCATCCACTTAGTCTGCATCTGTATCTGTTTGTCTAGTATACCTGTACAAGCAAGCCTCAAACATTCTGCTACCTTTCTGAATTTATATGAGAGGTCTATTAAATAATGAGACGATAAACAAAAGTCAGTGAGAAGTATATATCATATATATCATTCCGGAAGTGAGTAGGATACGTGTAGAGATATACAAGCACAGTAAGAGAAATACACTAAGAGGTGTATTTTAGCTTATTAAAGAGCATACTATTTGCGCAAAAAATGGCATTTAGAGTGATGCCCCTGTGATCCAACACGCGTCACAACAATGTGACAGTCCTCGTTCCCAAACATGCCAGTGTACATCTCCGAGTTGGGTTGTTCATTCGAGTCTGTCGACCCAATAGGAACGGCTAAAGATAAGTGGTAAACTTTATCAGATCGGTGGAACCAGGTGGACGCTGCACATTGGTGGTGGTTGAGGAGATTCCCCCTTCAATGTAAAGTGCTTTGAGTGCACAGAAAAGCCCTATATAAATGTAACAAATTATTGTGTAAACGGGAAACGGCTAGCTGGCACTCGGCTAGAGTACTAGGAGCACATCCCCTACAGGTGGAACTGTGACAGGGAGAAGAATAAATGCAGTGTGCGTTTTCCTCCGTCGAGAGCAGACATAAGTTGCCAATGTGTATGGGATTCCTTTTGTGCCAATAAGAATGAACGCAGACTTTTAAAAAACGAACAAAAATATACAATGAGAAAGAAAATAAACACTTTGATAATGAAAACAATAAACTCAATTGCAAGAAAGTGACATGATTTTCAAATAAACTGCTATTTTTCTTTAACAATTTTCTAAGTTTCTTTTTTGCAAATAATAGTTTTGAATTCGCTGCTAGATTTTTCATTTGCGCTTTCCGAGTTTTCGTTTACGCTTCTCAATTTTTCGTTCGCCTTTCTGGCACAAATCTCACGTGTAGGCAGGATTTATGGCCGCTTTACGCTGATTGGCTAGTGAATTTTTGATTGACAGCTCCCTGACAAGGAAGTCGATACTGAAGACAGTACAGTGCAACGAATCTTAGAGAACGATCTGCATGCTGTTATCTTTATTGTTTGTACTTAAAACTACTTTCTTATTTAGTTAGTATATTAGTAATTGGTATTTGTTGGTAAGTCATGCGTGGTGTGGATCCAAGCGTCCTCCTCATCCTCAGGTAAATTAATGTAATTCAGATAATAAAGAAAATCACTAAAGTTTTATTCCTGTACAGTAGCAATTCTGTCTTTACTAAGCGCGTTCATTGTGTGCTTTATATTTTTTGTCAGGTATTATTTTATGGCCTATTAAGATCATTTTCTTAAATAGGAACGAACAACTTGCATTATAACATCCAATAAAGACACAGATTATTGGGTTGTGAGAAATTAACGTGCTAAATGAAAACATTGCTGCATAGTTACTGTACAGAGAAACTTTTAGCGATTTTATTATCTCGGTTACATAAATGTACCTGATGGTGACTTGTGTCCAGCTGAGGAGGATGACGATGTCGCTCTTGCATACAGTCTCCTTTTAAAGAATTAAGTCCACTTATAACTTAAGTACTGTATCATTCTTTTTAAACTCATGGTGAATGTACAGTATTATACCCCTTTCTTTACATTCACAGAAAGTACACCTCATAAAACACTACCAATACATTCAAATGACATTTGTTTTTTAAACGCTACAACAAAACAAATTCATAAGGTGACACAATTAGAGGCCTTCAGAATGTTTTATTAATTTAGTCTGACTCTTGCAAACAACAATTTCATTATGTATTTACACACCTACATAAAACAGGTTAAAGAAAAGCAGAAGAGACTTCTTAAACTATAAACAAACATTTAAAGATAGAAACGATACATAAAATGCCACCACGATTATAATCTATAAATTAGAAATATGAACTGGAAGCATAACACTTTATTGTATATCTCCTCAAAACTCACTAGGCATCTCGTTTTCCTGATATCATTGAAATTATAAATTATAGACTGCTGTCTTGACGGCCTCTAAACCCACGTAAAGTTGCATGTGAATATGGCTAACGTTATCTATCCTGTATTTGCTCGACGTTGGCTCGTTAACGGCGTCATAGAGCCTGGAAGCGTGTCCCACTTTTAAGTGCGTGAAAGTTGGCAACCCTGCTAATAGACTTACAAAATAAGAAAGTAATTTAAGTACAAACACTAAAACAATACAATACAGAAAACCGCAAACAGATTGCTCTCTAATCCGCTGCACTGTCTTCAGTATCGTCTTCCTGGTCAGGGAGCTGTCAATCCAAATCTCACTAACCAATGAGAGTAAAGTGGCCATAAGTCCCGCCCACACGTGAGTTTGTGCCAGAAAGGCGAACGAAAAATTGAGAAGCGTACACGAAAACCCGGAAAGCGCAAATGAAAAATCTAGCAGCGAATTCAAAACTATTATTTGCAAAAACGAAACTTAGAAAATTGTTAAGAAAAATAGCAGTTTATTTGAAAATTCTTGCAACTGAGTTTATTGTTTTCATTATCAAAGTGTTTTTTTCTTTCTCATTGTATATTTTTGTTCGTTTTTTAAAAGTTTGCGTTCATTTTTATTGGCACAAAAGGAATCCCATACTAATGTAAGGGTCTGGATATGACACAGGTATGATAGAATGCAACAAAGCGAGAATCTATTCGGTAGTGATAGGATGCGCCTTAATAAGCGCGAAATGATAGGTCAGGTCCCAAGCCGGTGAAGCCGTAGCTCTGGACGGCGGTATCCCGTCCGACTCTCGTGAATTTCCGCTCCCAGAACCGGCTCTTTACGACTGTAACCAAGATCACACCGCTGCTGCAACCTGCTCCTCTTCGCTCACCTATAATCCATTAAAAACAAAGTTCTTCTTGTTAACCATCTGCGCGCGTAAGGCGCTGGCGCAATCGCTTGAGCTGTCATAACGGCAGAAACAACTTTGTCATCTCTGTGATAATTTATGGTCAAACAGATATCACAATGAGTATGTCATTAGATACTGCAAAGTTAGCTACTTTAAGTCATGTACACACTTGCACTAAAAACAGAACATTATGCTTTTGCAAAATAAAGAATATTTTATTACACAGTTATATGGAGTTATTTTCTTTATGTGGGTGCTCTGCGCCGATGAATCCGAGCTCTGTGCTAAATGACTGACTGCTCACACCGCATCAGAGCACATCTGTTCATCAACGTGACAGTAACATGCAGTGGCGGCCGGTCAATAGGGGGCGCTGGGGCGCCGTCCCCTTAAAGTTAGCCAGAGAAGAAAGCTACTTTAATATGCCAACAATAAGTTTAATATATATCGCAAATTAATAACGTAATAAAATAATTTAGTCGTACTATTCCACCGTTAGTCATATTATCATTTATTAAAAAATCAAAATTGTATTTTGTTCATACGTGTGTGCGGGGCGCCGGACAAACGAGTGTGTATGTAGGCACGTACATTTTTGAAAAGCATGTGATTTGAGGCTGAGCTCTAATTGGCTTGTTTCAAATCGTCATTGGGGCGCAGAGTACCCTCCCACTTTTGTTGTAAGCGAATCAATATTGTTTTTATATTTTTGGCCTCATGTGATTGGACCGTTCTTAACGCCTCTCATTACCGCACAGCAGATTGTCATTTGACTGACAGGTACTGATTAACGTGGAAGCAAGCGAAATTATCTCGAGATGAAAGAAAATTCGGTTTTATCTTTACAAGAATACCCGTTCCAAAGGCGTTCAGATGAAGAAAAAAAACGGATCAAGGAGCTTGGACCAGATCGACCCAATTTGCAAATTCAGCAGCAGTCAAGTGATCGCGGTCGATTTTACACTCGGTGCTTTTCCGGTGTCGTGCCGAAAACACACTCCCTGCCAAATTATGCACCCCCCTCCCCACAATGGTTAGGGTAAGGATTAGGTGTTAGGGGAGGGGTTAGAGTTAGACAATCGGACAGCGTGTTATTGAAGGGGGTGCATAATCTGGCGGGGTGTGTTTTCGGCACAACACCGGCACTTCTTATGGAAAACGGAGTTGGCTAGCTGGATGCGATGTAAATCATGCCTTTTATTGTTTTCCCTGTTTGCTGTTTCAAAGTCTTGGCACCGAAACGTTGTGGACAACAACAGGGGTATGCGATTTAAAACATCTCTCTGATAAGTGCAAGCGACATAAAAGTAGCCGCAAACATCTTGACAACGCTATGAGGCTCCAGTTTTTTGGGAAGCTTAGCATTGCTGAACAGCTAGATGAAGGCTACAGGATTGGCATTAGAAGGCACAATGAAGAGGTCACAAAAACATTCTGTCTAGAATTATAGACTGTGTAAAATGTTGTGGCGCATTTGAGCTGGCTTTGCGTGGCCACAATGAGAGCGAGATGTTCTTTATAAAGTAGTTGCCCATAGACTACCAACATCAAGCAGTGTTAGATGGAACTTCCACAGCCGTGCCATCAATACAGTGTTTGAGCACAGAGAGGGCCTCATTCGCTGTTTTGAAACTATTCGAGACTCAGGTGACTTTGACCCTGTTACCACCAGATAGGCAGGAGGCTTTGCCATGCTGCTGGAGGATCAGAATTTTCATTTTTTTTCTGCAACTTTTCCACAACATCATGCCACACGTGGACATCCTCTATGCCAAACTCCAGAAGAAGGACATAGATTCAGTCCACATTAAGGGGAGCATCCAGCAGTTCCAGCAGGACATACAGAAGATCAGGTAGCAGCTGTATTCCTTCTTTTGAATTTGTTATCATTATTATTGTTATTAGTCATACATTTTCTTAATCCTTTGCAGAAATTCTCTCCATTCTCTGGTTAACCAAAGCAGTGAAGGAGCTTCTCAACCAAAGAGGCGGCGGTTGCTTAGTCCAGAGGTCCATGAACGGATTGCAACAGAGGTAAGTTTATTGTAGTCCTTGTTACTCTGCAGTTTTTCATAGAAAAGCTATCAAAGGAAGCTATCAAAAAGAAAGTAAATATTAACAACAAGTTAAACGGCATGGTTTCATTTACCCTCTTTGGGTACTAAATGTGTTCTCATGTCTTTGAGTTTATAAGTTTTTTGCTTAAATATTGTAGCAAAGAGTAGATCCTTTGATATTGGGCTTTATTAAACTTTATGAAACCATACTACACTTATTTGCAATGCATATTTTACTACAAGTCAATCTATTTAACCATTTTCATAGTCTTTAAATAGTGATCTAAATAGATTTGTTATTCTTAGGTTTCCTCTAGTGGTGTGCCCTCTTTATCTGATTGATATGAAAATGGCTGATAATAAAAAAATGCTATTAGCGCCCTAAGCATCAGAAGTTCATGAAACTTGGCAAGTTTGTCTAGTCCATATGTATGAAGTTTGGATAAATTAGGGATTCAAACACTGAAACTGGTCTCCGTCTCTCTATAACTTAAAACTGATCATTTTAAATGTTGCAGTTGAAATTGACATTTTGTCATCACTACATCATTTTTGTTTTTGTCCTTCACTCTGTA
Source organism: Triplophysa rosa (assembly GCF_024868665.1). Classification (NCBI taxonomy): domain Eukaryota; kingdom Metazoa; phylum Chordata; class Actinopteri; order Cypriniformes; family Nemacheilidae; genus Triplophysa; species Triplophysa rosa. The sequence goes on from NW_026634497.1 coordinate 8,565, forward strand.
GGTCTGTGACACCATACTCCAACACACCATGGTACGGTTCTGCTTCACAAGCCACCTCGTTAGTGCCACCCTGCTGCAAGCAGACAGGTTTGAACAGTACACAGTGGCGTTTCCTGAAGATGCACTGAGTAGGACTTTGAAGGCCTATCCAGTGCTCAATGGGAGTAAGCTAAAGACAGAGCTTAGTCTCATCTACTACAAGGAAGAGTTCAGAACCTGTTGTGGTGCTGTGGACCTACTGCAGCTGTTTAAGGAGAACAATCTCAAAGAAGTCTTTTCAGAGACTGTCACTCTCCTAAAGATCCTCATCACCACACCCATGACCACAGCAGAGGCTGAGAGGTGTTTCTCAACTTTGAAAAGAGTTAAGACTTTTCTGAGAAATAGCATGACCCAGGAGAGGCTAAATGCATTGGCCATGCTGTCAATGGAGAAGAGAATGGTGACTGAGATCATTGACTTTAACCAGAAGGTCATTGAGAAATTTGCAAGTCAGAAAGAAAGGAGAGCAAAATTTATTTTCAAATAGTGTTAATGGCCAATGATTAGGTAACTATAGTGTGTTTTTTTTTTTGAATGATTACCTTGATTACTTCATTACTGATAATAAACCCACATTCAATTCAAATTCACTGATTCATAGTACATTTATTTGCATGTATTAACATTGACTGTAATAATGATACATCACCTGATTAATGGCTATTTATAGTCCTGCATTACTGACAGTTGGATTTTCAGTTTGTTTGCGCCCCCCCAAATATTTTTATCACCAGCCTCCACTGGTAACATGTGATCGTGTCTATACCAGATACAATGCAAAACGTTTTAAAACATCATTAAAATAGAATCAATTGTAGCATTTGATATTGCATCACGCCTGTAGACAAAAACTCTAAATAACATGGAAAATACCGCATACCTTACTTCCTACAAGTAATATATCTGAAACATGTCGTCTGAACACATACAATATCTGCTGCTTTTGTTCTGACTACATGAAAGGAATCCTTTTTTTTTACATACTGTAAATCATGATAGTGACGTCTTACCTGTTAATGCAATCCTTTCAGATGTCGGAGCCAACTCTCAAAATCCCTGTCAACATTAGCTTTGCTTTAGCACGAAACTGTCACTTTAGCTCTCCGGAGCGCGAGGTTTCTTTGTTATTAACAACAGATGATTCCCCAGATGTAATCAGCATCAGAACTTAATAAATTAAGATGTTTACATGATATTCTTCAGATGATCACTTTTAAACAGCCATCTAGATGATGATTTAAATTCCAAGCGACTGTTATATGAATGAACAACACTCGTAGCAGTGCGGCTGCAGCGCCATTCACAAACACGTAATAAACTAGCTGTTTCCTCTCCTTTGTGTTTACGGACTGTTTTTGAGTATATAATACACCCTCTGCCTATTTCCTATTTTATCCTCAGGGTAGACAAAGATAGTCAAATCTGTCATAGGCTATAAGTAGTTTATTTAAACAGATTACTCCCCGTAACAGAAGACTCCTCCGTGAGCTGTCCGTATACTCAACAGACTTTTATAAGATTTATATGTATAGGTTTTATTAATAACAATTGTCAAGGTTACAATTAATATACTTGTAACAAATAAAAGAAATAAAAGCGTAAAGTATGCAAGTATCAATCTAATTCTAATCTAATTCATTTGTATATTTTCTTTATTGCAGACCACATATACAGCTATGCATCGAAGGAGGGCAGCAAGTGATTTTCTCCATAGGAATTCATTATAACAAACTCAAAATACCTGTTTTGCGTCTTTTTTTTTCAATAGACCTTTTTTGTAGTTCAGCAAGTAAGTTTGCTCTTGTATTTCAAAGGTAATGTCTTAGGCCTAGGCCTATATCTTAACTAAAAGATTTACTTTCCCTCGGACACGTACCATATAACACACACTTATATATCGTAACAAAAACATTGAATATTTGCATCTTTGTCAATTCATTTAGTCTAAAATGAACATTTATTTACTGCCACTTACCTGACGTGAACCTGAGAAAACGGCTGCCTGAATTGTGGGAAACCGGCGGAAAGTGACTCCGACAGTTATGTGCGGATTGATCCCGAATCGAATGAGCAGTGATCCTTCCGACTAAACACGTCTTAAATTCAATAGCATGTACACTCTCACAAACGTACACACACATATATGTTCTCCTAAATATTGTCAACAGGAGTCTATATGAGAAGTGATTGTTATGAATTAAAAGCTATGTCTTGTTTTATTTGTGTGGTATACATTTTGTGACTGAAAGATTCTAGTTAATATTTTTTGATAACAACCCCAATGTGCAATTATATATAAGTTCCACAGGTATTTCTAATTAAAATTCCCAAATAATAAAAATTAATTGACGTAACAAATAAAACGTGGGGTAAATACTTACATTTTAATTGACAGAATCTTTGCAGTATGTTTTCAAATATTAAACTTATTAAAATACTTTAGTTGAATGACTTATAAAACTATTTGAGCAAGCATACTTTTTAATATTTGAGTCAAGTTTGGGCCAACTAAAAAATAACAATTCAAGTAACTTTGGGGACAGAAATTGAGTGAACGTAAAATTTCTGTGGAACTAGTAACTAAATAATAATTAGTTGAAACAACTTGACATTTTTTACAGTGCATAAGCGTAATACAAAATAAATTCACTACAGCATAAGTTAAAATAAGACCTAGAATTATAATGAATTAAATGCACAGATAAGTAGAGACTGTAACTTGGATTTAAAATCATATACAAAAGATGCTGATATCACAGATAGAGGAAGATTGTTCCATAACCTGGGACCGGCCACCGCAAACGCACGGTAACCTTTCAACTTCAATCTTTTGTCACCTTCAAATAATATGATCTCTGTTCCAAATGTTTGTGTGTTCTCCCTGTGCTGCTGTAGGTTTCCTCTGATATCTAGGGTTCAAACACAAGCTGATCAGATTGAATGAAAATTCTTATTTGTGTGAGAGTGAATGTGTCTGTCTGTCTGACCTGTGATGGACTACACACCTACTGCAGTCGGACAGGTTTCAGAACTCTTCATCTGCTGACAAGATCAATTCTGAAGAAATGGTACATTTAGAAAATAAACAGTCAGATAGAATTTAAAAGCACAACCGTGGACATACATCTATGTTTAACCAAATAACCCATTAGTAATTGGACTGATGGCTGAATTGAACAGAAAAGCCTTCAGGTAAACACCTTAATAAGTAAATTTTCTATATGGTGTTGACCTGAAATAATCCAATCAATACAAGAAATTAAGCATGTAAACACTGAAATAAAGTATTTTCTGAGATTCAAAAATACTTTGTGAACATTTAAAATGCTTAAGTTTAAGTATTAAATATTGGAAATCACACTATAAAATGAGCAAAAAAAAACGTTTCCGTTAAACACCAGAAACCGTCCTTACAAACATCTCTCACCCACTAATTTTGGCTCTGTACCTTCTTCCAGATGAACTCAAGACTGCTTTTTTAAGTTTATTCGGAAGATATGATGTACATGTAAATTAATAAAATATACTTTCATGATCTGCATTTTCCTAATCGGTTTAATTTAAATTAATTCAGACATGTGCAGGGTGCATGTAAATAAACCTATGGAGAGCGAAAAATATGATAAAATAATTATTTTTATATTTGATCTTTTTACAAAAAGCACCCGTCTAGCACATACATAGTACCAAAGAGTGCCAAATAGTAGTTAAATAGTTACAGTATAGTCTCCCAAATAGTAATAAAACATCTAAAATGATCTTTATTAAAGAATCGATTTAAAAAACATAATTAAAAAGGCCTATTATACATATTTATGCACAGTTTTAATGTAGGCAGGGGCGCTACTAGGGTTTCGGGGTCCCCTTTCTAATTTCTACACTCTCAAAAAAAAGGTGATATATAGCACTAAAATTAGCGCATGTCCGGAATCTTTTAAAACGTTGCATAATTACATTATTAACTCCACTATAAAGGTCCCAAGCCCCGGGGCACGGGCCTTACCAGGCCTGAGCAAGGAGGAGGGTGGTCATCCTGCCGAGATGACCAGAACTTGGTAACCACGGAAACCAGGCCCGAAACAGATGGACCTGCACTGTATCACAAATAGCAATAATGCTACCGCATACGGGGGAACCGATGCACCGGCATTGGGGCCCCAGGGTGCTGATGTACAGTGGATTACTGGCCGAAACAGAGGACTTGGAAATGGAAAGATCATCACACCAAAAACAAGGATTCGTCTTGCAGCCTGGAAGGTTCGGACCGGTCACCATGTTGGTCAAAAGGTGATTATTGCCAGAGAGCTGCTGATATGTAAGATCTCAATTGCGGCCTTATCTGAACTTCGACTTAACGGATCCGGAACAACAACTGTCTATGAACCCAGTTCAAACGAAAAAATTATGCTATTCTACCTTGGAGGGGAGAAAAGAGAGGCTGGTGTCGGATTTATGGTGGAAAATCGGCCTTCCAGCCAATATCAAACTGCCTGACTGCACTAACTGTCCACGGTACCATCAAAACGCATCTCCTAGCCATCTATGCACCAACTGAAAAAAGCCCAGATGAGGTCAAAGATGACTTCTACGACCAATTGCAGTGCAGGACAGAGTTGATAATCTTGGCGGTCACTTCAACGCGCATGTTGGCACAAACCGGGACGGTTGGGAAGAGATAATGGGAAATTTTGGCGTTGGCAAAATCAATGATAATGGATTACGTATTTTATCATTCTCCTCGACAAATAAGCTTGTCATCGGAAACAGCACCTTTCAACATCCCCTTAACCATCAACTCACGTGGAGGAATCCGGCAGATGTCGACTCGTCTGTCCTCAATTACTTTCTGATCAGTAGGCGCTTCCCATCGTCACTCAACGATGTGCACTCGATGAGGGGCCGTGATTGCGGTTCCGACCATTACCTCTTCAGTGCTATGCTCCAACTACGATTGCAACGGACCATCAAAAAGGCACCGCAGCTGCCCAAACCGAATTGGGCATGCTTGAATAACCCCGAAATAAAAGCCAGATTCCAAATTTCCCTCACCAACAAATTTGCAATGCGAATTTGGATAACGTGGAAAAGAAGAATCTCTGATCGCAACAGCCATCATCCACTGTGCCACTCCACTCTGTCCACCCGGTCGCGGAGTGTCTGGATTTTGTCCAGGAGCAAAAGCAGATGAAGCATGTTGACTTTAATCGTTAAAAACAACTGAAACGTGAAGTCAGGCGTAGGATGAAAGCTAATTGAGAGGCCTACTGAAACACAGTGTCAGCAGAATTGGAGGACGCAGTATCTCGGCATGAGTATAGGGTCCTTTATCAGACCCTGAAGAGGTTGAGTGGGCGCAGCAAGTCAACTAATGATAACATCAAGGAGATGGATGGAACCTTCGTAAAGTCTGCAGGTGAGCAACTACAACGATGGCGTGAGCATTTCCAACACCTTCTCAATTGCGACCCGCCTCGAGGCTCGGACGCTAATCTTCCATACATTGATCCTCCATCGATTCCTATGCACGATGAAGAGCCGTCAATTGACAAGATTAAGGCTGCTGTTAGATCATTAAAGAGCGGAAAAGCACCTGGAATGAATCGAGTGCCTCCCGAGGCGGTGAAAGCTGGCAGAGACAAACCGTCAGCCGCCTCCACACATTAATCCCACTAATCTGGCAATCAGAGCACATTCCAGCAGCCTGGAAAAAGGCTATGATCATTCCTGTCTTTAAGGGAGATAGTCAAGAATGTAACAACTATCGAGGGATAAGCCTGCTCTCCACGGTGGGCAAGGTGTTTATGAAGATCATCCAAACCTGCCTACAAAAGCATCAGGAGCAGACGAATTGAGAAGAGCAAGCTGGGTTTCGTCCACACCGCAGCTGCTATGATCAGATCTTCTCCCTACGTCAGCTGATGGAAGAGCGGATCCGATGTGCAAAACACCTTGTGATCGTATTCATCGATTTCATCAGGAAGAAGCAGTTTGCAGCAGAAGTCAACAAAAGCGTGTAAATGTAAATTATTAATCTTGTTTTATTGAGTTTAAACGCAGTGTCGTTGCTTTGCTTACTACCGCTGTGTCACATGTTGAAGTCGCGAAGTCTGGTTTCGCTTGTTATTGTGAGATATTGTAAGGCGTGTCCGGCTGAATTCAATTGCGTGATTCATATAAGTGCGATTAACACCGCGACAGCGGATGCGGCAGCCTAAACGCGTGCAGCCCTCATTGTGTGCAGACCATCGACTCTACCTGCGCGACTCCACCGAGCAAGGACACAGACAAGGCACTTCAGTAATGCACTTCAGTATTTAACTATTTATTCTCTTGTGATTTGTATTGTATATTCCTTATTCCCTGCTTTTGACTATGTGTTTTCAAATCCCTACTGTCACTACAACTCGTAAATGTCCTGTATCACGTAGAAGGCAACACGATGCTAATAATCTCTGCTAATAATCTCTGCACTCTTTCAGCATCCACAACTACCTCAATTACATTTCCCATTGGTTTATGGATCTGTAAACAAAGCAGATTTCATCACAGCTATTGCTAAACATTCTGGTCTTTTTCTTTTAGCTCTTACTGAAACCTGGATCAAGCCAGAGGACACTGCCACACCGGCCGCCCTCTCCAATAACTACACTTTCTCCCGCAGCCCACGCAAACCAGGGAGGGGTGGAGGAACCGGTCTACTTATCCCTAATGACTGGAAATTCAACTGGCAACCTCATGTGACAACATCTCCTTCAAGTCTCATGATGTTACTGTCATCCACCCTGTTAAAACTCATGTTGTAGTTATCTATCGTCCCCCAGGTCAGCTTGGACATTTCTTGGAGGAGTTGGATACGCTTCTGTCATCCTTCCCTGAGGATGGTACTCCTCTGGTGGTACTTGGAGACTTCAACATCCACCTTGAAAAAACCACAGGCTGCCGAATTCAACAACCTAATTGTGTCGTTTGACCTCAAATGAGTTCTCACTTCAGCAACCCATAAGTTTGGTAATCAACTAGATTTTATCTGCACATGCTACTGCTCACTCCCAGGTCACCCAGCTGCACACGTCGGATCAATTCCTCATCAGTCTTGTTCTCGACCTAACTTCTCCAGACACTACTCGTGCTTCCCTACTGGTCACATTCCGGCGCAACCTACGGACACTCTCTCCCTCCCGCTTATCCTCTGTGGTCTCCGACAGGCTCCCTCCCTCTGAACAGCTCTATCTCTTGGATACTAACAGCGCCACCCACACTCTTTTTTCCACACTAACCTCCTGCTTAGAGAGCTTATGCCCTCTTACATCTAGGCCATCTCGTGCATCCCCGTCTGCCCCCTGGTTATCTGATGTTCTCCGTGAACATCGCGCCACGCTTAGGTCTGCTGAGAGACTAAACTAAAGAACCTACTGACCTCTGTCTCTATCAGTCTCTCCTCTCTTTTTTCTCTGCTGATGTCTCCTCTGCGAAAACTCAGTACTACCATGCTAAAATCAACAACTCGCCTTACTCTTGTACTCTCTTTAAAACCTCTGCTCTTCTTTGCCTGCCTGCCCCTCACCTCCATCGGACTTAACAGCTGATGATTTTGCATCTTTCTTCGTAAAGAAAACGACCACCATCAGCAGTCAGTTCTCTGACCCACCGACTCTTGAACACCAAACCCTCGAAATATGCTTGCTCCCCTCTTTCTCTCTCATATCTGAAGATGACATTTCCAAGGTCATGTCTTCTAACCACCCAACTACCTGCACGCTAGATCCCATCCCCACTCCTCTTCTCCAGGCCATCTCTCAATCGGTTGTTCCCGCTCTGACCCACATTATCAACTCGTCTCTCGCCACTGGTACATTTCCTGCAGTCTTCAAAGAGGCCCATATTACCCCACTACTGAAGAAACCCACTCTTAATCCTGCACTGTTAGATAACTACAGACCGGTATCTCTCCTCCCCTTCATTGCTAAAACTCTTGAGTGTGTTGTATGTAACCAGCTCTCTTCCTTTCTCACGCAGAACAACCTCCTGGACAGTAACCAGTCTGGTTTAAAGAGCAGTCATTCCACTGAGACTGCGCTGCTCTCTGCTCTTTTCTGTATACATGACATCCCTAGGCTCTGTCATCCGGAAACATGGCTTTTCCTATCAATGCTATGCGGATGTTACACAACTCCACCTGTCATTTCAGCCTGACGATCCGACTGTTTCTGCATGCATTTCAGCATGCCTGAGTGACATTTCGCTCTGGATGAAGGACCATCATCTGCAGCTGAACCTTGCAAAAACAGAACTGCTTGTAATCCCGGCCGATACAAAGATTAATCACAATTTCTCCATCCAACTGGGCTCATCTTCCAGAACGGCCAGGAAGTGGTTATCGATGATCAGCTAAACTTCACAGATCAGGTTGCCAGCCCCACTCGGTCCTGTAGATTCATCCTCTACAATATTAGAAAAAAAATTAGACCTTTCCTATCCGAGCATGCTGGACTTCCTGCTTGCACAACAAAACCTCTACAGATGATCCAGAATGCAGCGGCAAGAGTGGTCTTCAATGAACTGAAGAGAGCACATGTCACTCCTCTCTTCATTAAGTTACATTAGCTCCCTATAGTCACTCGCATCAAATTCTAGACTCTACTCTGGGCCTATAAGACCCCCACTGGTTCGGTACCCCCTTATCTTCATTCGCTAATGCAGACTTTTGTACCCGACAGATCCCTACGCTTTGCAAAAGAACAACATCTTGTGGTGCCAACCCAAAAAGGTAAAAAAAATCGCTCTCGCGTACCTTCTCTGGATCGGTTCCACATTTGTGGAATGATCTGCCCGCTGCTACAAGATCAGCAGATTCTGTGGCCATCTTTAAGAATCTGCTGAAAACACAACTCTTCCGTTAGCACCTGACCGATCAGTTCTGACTATCTTTCTACTCTTTCTCTATTCAAATATATATATATATATATATATATATATATATACACATGTACTGTGTATATACAGTATATGCGTTAGAATCAGGAATAAAACATTGGAAGGGTTTTCCATCTGAACTGGGGTTCGTCAAGGAGATGTCGCGTCCCCAATATTGTTTAATGCTGTGATTGACTCGATTATGAGGAAAGCATTTATGGACAAGCAAGGAGTTCAATATGGTATGGAGGGATACACAACTTACCTGGCATTTGCAGTTGACAGCTCCATTTTGGCTGACACAGACGTTTAGGCTATCGACATCTTAAATGACATCGCTAGATTCGCCGAACCATTTGGACTGAAAATCAACATCCATAAGACAAAGTGCTTCCAAGCGACGGAAACGCTTCCAAACGTTTTCCTTGAGGGGATCAAAATCGAACAAGTGCAGAATTTTAGGCACTTAGGATCTCTGGTCCAGGAGAAGATTACAGCGATTGCAGAAGTACAATGTCGAATTGGCCAAGCAACAGCAGTGTTTGAATCACTTAAATGGTGCTTGTGGAAGAAGATCAGTATCACGATTGTGCAACAAAATGCACATTTTCTAGACTCTGATTATTCTGATTCTACTCTATGGATCAGAGACTTGGAGCCTTCTGAAGAAAGTAATGAATAAACTTGAGGTCTTTCAAATGTGATGCCTCAGGCAAATCTTGGGCGTATCTCGGCTAGACCGACTCCAAAACGAAACTCAAAGACGAAAATGCAGTGACCAGCCCACGATTGAGGAGGCAATACCGAAAGTACTACTGCAGTGGTTTGGGCACGTGTGCCGAATGGAGAGAGCCCGGTTGCCATATAAACTATAATGGCGACAACAACCAGTAACGTGGAAGACACAACGCTGTGCGCCAAAGACCAGGACCCTATCCACTGACCGCTAAGCATGGAGACAAATTGTGAATGATTTCAGAAGGACATCAGCCCCGACAGCAGCGTTAGCTATGAAGTCGTCTTCGGCAAAACGCCAGCTAAGGATAAAGTGAGAGAGACATTTATAGAAATTGAAAATCATTTATAGAAATGTTTATAATGCAAAATAACATTTTATAATTAATAATGCCAATATTAAGTAAAGAAAAAAATATTTTAATAATATATGAACTACAACCATTTGTTAATGGTAGGGGCATTTTGCCTTATTTTCATGAAATTTCATAATCAATAAATAAAAAAAACTTGCACGAGTTATTGTGCGTGAGCTCCACGTGCTCCCCTACCGGCGAGACCATGTTGGTGTCTTCACTAAATTCCTCCCTACGGTAGGAAGTGGTCTCTGTAGCACGTTTCCTCAGTGAGGAAATAGCCCTTCCCCAGTGGCCCTTACGGTGCCGGGCGGCTTCTCGCTGTTAGAGAAACAAGGCCTACGCCTGTGACGGCCGGTGGCAGGGGCTTCCCACCTTTCCAAAAAGCTCTGGGACCCTCTACCTATCCACTGGAAGGTTACAATTTTGTGCTAGCGCTCACGTCTGACATGCCCAGGCCAGTCACCATTGCTTCGCTAGAGATTGTGACGCGGCACAGCGCCGTGACGTTTTCCATAGGAACCCCATCTGTCGGTTCGACACAACGTCGAGAGACCGACAGAAAGGGAACGTCTTGGTTACGGATGTAACCTCTGTTCCCTGATGGAGGGAACAAGACATTGTGTCCCTCATGCCACAACGCAGCACGCCCGCTGCAGCAGTCGAGAGAGGCTCTCAGGCTCCTCAGCCCAAAGGTGAATAAATGCAGCACGCCGTCTCCCTTTTATACCCGGATAGATAGGATTTATAGTCCGGCATGCAAGTTTCATTCAGCAATTTCATTGGCCTTTTCTAATCTAGTCAGAAGTTGATAGGTTCTCAAGACAAACCCCATCTGTCTGTTCGACACAACGTCTCATTGCCTCCATCAGGGAACAGAGGTTACATACGTAACAAAGACGATTTTCTTCTATTTATTTTAACATTGATTAGGTTTTATTTGCAACCATGTTATTCTCTACGCAGCAAAGTCCATGGGAAATTAAATATATTAAAAAGAAACCCTTCTGCAGTTAGCTATACATTTTTAATATTGTAATAGGAAAAAATAACGTTAAACAAAAAACACATTCATTTCCTTTAAGGCCCATGTGATTAAGGCAAAAATCATAATTAGCCTATCAATTCTTGATATTATTGTTGATATTAGATTTTCTGTTAAAAATGTTTCATAACATTCTGTAAAGTAAATGAATGCTGTTTTTTACATAAACATCCAAAACAAACTGGTCCTGAAATATGTCATTACATTTGCAAGGAATCAAAAGCGTGAGCATGGTTTATTAATTTATTTGTGGGTACAGATTTCAGAAATTAACCGAGGGAACGAATAACGAAACTGTGGCCACGGATTTGCAGGGCATGTTTTTTCCTCTTACATGAACCTATTTCTTTGAGATTTACTGTTATCACAGATAGACGCATGCTGCTGTACGGTCCTACATATGGCGGCCATACAAGGGCTTAAAAAGATGAGCTGCTGGAGGCAGGCAGGGGGGAAGGAACTAAAGCATGAGCACACAATACATCGTCACATTAATCCCTTCGTGTTTTTTACGTTACGCAGTTTGACTCATCGCGTGCAGTTCATGTCCGGCATCTTTTAGCACTGGGACCGCGGCATCTATCAGTTTCAAATGATCTACAAATCCAACGCTATATCTACCGTTTATATAACATCCATCACTGAAATGCCGTGAACAAACAAACACACCTCCACTTCCCCCACTATCGCAAGAGTAACGAGCTGCAGGCCCACAGCGCAGCCAATCTCGACACAGCGAAGCCAGTTAAGCATGATAAGCCTGCACGTTTATCAGTGTAAAGAAGTCCGAATGTATGAAATGGCTTTAAAGTGGTCCCCCAATAACTACGAGCCACGAAAAACTTTAAGTGCAATATTAATAAGCATAACAATTATTGCATAGGCCTACTATTAAATAAAATACCTTAAAATAGTACATATGAACATTTTATTAAATTAAATTAAATTGTACATTTATAGATGTATACAAAATTACATACATTACAGTACTGAAATAATCTGATTTATGACTCATGAACTCACCCAGTACAATCAACAACTTGAATATACATCACTGGACCAGTTTTACCGTCGTATGGTGCTTTCGTCTTTTTTGAAGTTTATTAAATTCAATGCTTTATTACTAGCAATTATTGACTGCAAAAACATACATTCTTGGAAATACTATGTTACAACATCAAAGGATAAATGTTGGGGTGAGTAACTGATTAATTTTCTAATTTAATTTTAATTAAAAAAGCTACTTATGGGCTAGTACAGAATCATTTTTTTTAAAGGGCTAGCTGTCCTCCCTGGCTTGCTTTCTCGTGTTTTTCTTTCCTCTTCTGGTGACCCGATTTTTGTCTGTACCATCTCCTGCCATCTGATACGCCTACCGATCAGAACTGTGGTGCTACCTGCTACCTGCGCAGCCATGCATTCATTACGGCATTCATTATTGCTTCGTAATAGATTATTGTACAAAGAGGCCATTTCACTAAGATCATAAAGAAAAGTATGCTGGGTTCAACTTGACCCCAAGGCCTTAGATCCTAATACATAAAGTACAGATTTGCAATTTGTTTGATGTTAAAAGAGTCAGGCATGTGATCAGCCAAGGACAAAAAAGAAGGGAGACCGCATGCACCCTCGCCCAACCCCAGTCCCCCCAAAAATAGTATTTAATGTTACTAATTAAATGTTACATGATTAAAAACAGGAAACTGTCTACCAAAAATAGATATTTTTCACTTAGCAACACAAAAACAAACTATTATAACTTCCCAATTCCGTCTGCCAATTTTGGAAATATCAGTTCAAATGTTTATTAGTTTAACAGTCACCTAAACAATATTTAATATAATAGGTTGATGGTTTGTGCAAATATCTGATGATAATGTCAAATAAGATGGCATTTAGAAATGGCCCTTGAATAGTTTATACCAGGGCTACTTTGAGGAATTATTGCTGATTACAATAAAATTTAAACAATAATTGAACACAAAAAGTAAAGAATATTGTGGCCTCAAGAGACTTCCATACACAGCCACTAGATGGCGCATCTACGTTATGCATACAGCGTTTTATCCGAATTAATCCGCAGGTTTTGCAAACGATGCATGTTGCGGTTTTAGTTAATTAAAATGTATGCTTTCAGTAGAGACGTCAACGCGTTTATATACAGTGACTAGATCGGCCATTTGTATAGTTGCCATTGATACAGTTTCAAGCCATCAAATCACGGAATGGCCTATTTTAGTCTCTGTGTATATAGATAATGTTTTAATATTAAATCATATCATATAGACGTCTCAACTTCCAGACTCGGGTTTTTCTGTATACGTTACAAAACTCTGTTCAGTTCCCCACTAAATTAAAAATGACCCCACACACATTTTTGAGTACCAAAACAGCCGTGTTTGGCTTCTATTAGTCTGTTTGGAATCTCTGGAAACATAAAGATAACTCCCAAAATGAAGTTCTTCTGAATGAAGCGGTCGCTCTGCATTTATAACAAGCGTGTGCATGACGTAGAGAGCGTAGAAAGGATCCTGTTGGCCAGCTGTATGATTACCACGCGCACATCCCCAAACCCCCAATCCCACCACGAATTATAATAAATCGAGTTTATGCAATTTACGCGGGTGATCCCAGCGAGGTTATACGGAAAAATCACATCCCTGAAGAGTTTATTAGGAGTGATAACACACCAAAACAAAACAAAAAAATTAAATGTTTTTTAAAATTATGACTACTCACAATAGTTTCTCCAGTTTATAACGTGGATCATCCCTCAGGTCAGAGAGCGGCTGCAAATCTCTTATTTTATAATTTTTAGACAGATCCAGATGTCTCAGGTGTGCTGGGTTTGATGTCAGAGCTGAAGCTAAAACAGTACAACCTTCATCTGTGATATTACAATTCATCAATCTGTAAAGAACAACAACAACATCTTCACTCCCTTCAGTTTACAAAACACATCATATCAACTCAGATAACAATTTTGTTGGTTTTGACATATTTTACTATTTTTAATTTAATTTATGTGGATGTATGTGTGCACCTACATTAATTAGGGGTGTAACAATACATCGATATGGATCGATGCATCGATTAAAATAACAAAAATACGATGCATCGATGCCACACGTAAAATATCGATATGAGGTGCCTTTATTTTGACACTGCCCACTCCACATTCTTCACATAACATCCATCAGTGTAATTTTTGTTAGTTCAGTGGCTCTCTCCAAGTAGGCCCATCCCAAGTGACTATGTGGTATTATATAACTAACTTAAATACATTTTGGTACACAACTAAAAATGTGCCTCTGTCCAAATATTTAGGGACCTAGCTGTATATACTGTATCTTGATGTATATTTTTTCTTGAGTTTAAAAAAACGCCCGTAAGGCCATCATATATAAAATGCCTGTGCTGGTCATGATTAGAGACAGGAAAACCAAAGAAAAAACAGGATCAAAAACAGTAGAAAGGGTCTCTTTTATCACTTTTATTACTGTTCCCTCATCTACACTATCATCTACATATACACTTATGAATGCAGATTATGATCCCAAACACTACGATTTAGTATCACTATAAACTACTTGATAACATCTATTTAAGAACCACATCATGCATGATGATTATTAGAGAGATGATCTTACTCCAGTATCTCCAGTTTACAGTCAGCATTCTCCAGTCCAGCAGAGAGCTGCTTCACTCCTGAATCTCCAAGAGGATTTATGGACAGAATCAGATGTGTCAGGTGTGAGGTTATCAGAGCTGAAGACAGAGCAATACAACCTTCATCTGTGATATTACCCTGACTCAACCTGCAGAGAACAGAGACACAAATTACTCTCGCTGTAATTATATTATAAATGAAGATTATGTTCCTACTGACACTGGTTAATGGCTGGAATATACAAGACTTTTAAAATCTTAACAGATTTTTTTTTAACTAGACATCATACACTTTTTGAAAGTTTCAGATAGAAACACACTAACTGATCAAATCTGCAGACTGGCACAGACTTTCTGCAACAAGTCCAGACTGATAATCTGAGCAAAAGTCTTAAGTGTATTTTAGCCTTAAGTCTCACTATGAACTTCTCACTATAAACACAGAGAGATGATCTTACCCTAGAAACCTCAGGTTACAGAGAGGATTCACCAGTACAGCAGAGATCAGTTTCACTCCTGAATTTCCTACTTTATTCCCACACAGATCCAGTTCTGTCAGTTGTGTGGGGTTTGATTTCAGAGCTGATGCCAGACTGTCACAACCTTCAGCTGTGATATTAGAAGTCCAAAGCCTGTAAAGAACAATAACACACACTTCACTCTCTCAGTTCACAATACACCTCACAAAAAGGTAATTAAAGATCATTACAAATCTAACACATAAATTACTGTCAGGCAAATTTTGATAGAATGTCTGATCTGAACATTTTCATGACACAGAGAACAACATGATTAGAAGAAGTTACATAACAAATATAAATTCTACAAAGAGCAATTTTATATGCCTTTAAAAAGGCTCATGCCTGCTAAAAGTAATGAAAATAAAACACTACAGTCTTCATTGTATGAATTAAATATACACTGACACTTGTTGAAGTATTACAGTTCTTCAGTGAAGAGCAGTATGTCATTTTCTCTTTAATATTAATGACAGAGTTAAGATTCGCTTAATAGGACTAGGTGTTATAATCCTACTATTTCAGGACAGTTGAATTGCACAATAGGACATTTCCCACGCCTTATGACAGAGGGAGCAGTCAAGAATATGAATTTAGGAAAAGGAGGTCTGAGGTTTCACTGGGTTCATCGGGCACGCTATCCTCTGTGTTTGAGGGATTAATGATTTTACAAATACATACTTAACTTTCCTTGCCATTATCAGAGAGACATCACATGAGTTGTGATCCCACTTTCATCACATCCATTATCCTGGGTGAAAGATGCCTTTTGGTGAGGTGCTACTGATAATGCCCTTTGTATGGTTCCCAATCAATGCGACACATCGTCAGTTGTGCACCTCAGCCTCATTGGGTGTTTCGGCCTTTTATCACAAGACACCCTCAGCCAAGGGAGGCCCACCGCAGCCTACACTGAAATGCAAGCTCAGTGCCCCTGGTCCCGTATGGCACAACATTACAACACAGTACCAAAATCAACACAACCATATGCACCAACCCGTTGGGTAAGGCTGTTATAGCCCCACTGGCACCGTTAATGCAAGCTCAGTGCCCCCGGTCCCGTATGTCATAAGATTACAACACCCAACACCATTTTATTACATTTATTACATATTGTGTCCTTCCGTTTCAACCACAGCCAGTGGCTGCTTCTCTCAGCAACAGTGGCAAGTTCTTTGACTAACGTCCATTGGGCCTGTCCTCTGATCCCCACTTCCTTAAGCAGCCTTGTAGTGGAATGGGAAACAAAGCCCCTGCAGCCCACTTCCACCGGGAACACTTTTGCTGTCCATCCCCGCTCTTCAGCCTCCACTGCAAAGTTGGCATACCGGAGATTCTTTCTTTCAAATGCTTTGTTAATGGCCTCTTCCCAAGGTACAGTCAACTCATCTATGAGGACTGTCCTACTGGAGCTGGACCACAGAACCATGTCCGGAGAACCTATCATCTTCTGATTATTTAGAAAAGGCCAATGAAATTGGCGAATGAAATTTGCATGCCGGACTCCGCCCCGGATATCCGGGTATTAAAGGAAGACGGCGTGCTGCATTCATTCACCTCTTGGTCTGAGGAGCCTGAGAGCATCCATCAACCGCTGCAGCGGGCGGCCAGCGTTGTGGCAAGAAGGACACAACGTCTCGTTCTCTCCATCAGGGACCTGAGGTTACATCCGTAACCAAGACGTTCCGTTTCTGTCGGTCTCTCGACGTTGTGTCGAGCCAAGAGATGGGGTTCCTATGGAAAACGCCACAGCGCTGTGCCGCGTCACAATCTCTAGCGGAGCGACGCTGACTGGCCTGGGCGAGTCAGACGTGAGCGCTAGCGTGAAATTGTAACCATCCTGTGTAGAGGTAGGGGGTCCCAGAGCTTTTGAAGAAAAGGTGGGAAGCCCCTGCCACCAGCTGTCACGGGCGGAGGCCTTGATTCTCTAACAGCGAGAAGCCGCCCGGCACTGTAAGGGCCACTGGGTTTCCCCCCTGGGGGAAAAACGCTACAGAGACCACTACCTACCGTAGGGAGGGATTAGTGGAGACACCAACATGGTCTCAGCATCAGGGGAGAACTCATGGGAAAATGTGCGGACTGAATGAGTTAACCGCAAGGGAGTCCACCTAGGGAGGTCATGGGTTGCCGAGGTGGGAACCAGTCATGAGTATACATCAGACGGAACCACCCAGTGGGGGGGGGTTACCACGTCTGGAGCACTAGGTCCGGTTAGAGCTATGTGGTAGATAACTCAACTGTTCCCCGGCCTAAGGGGGCAGGGCTGCTCTGCTCAGCCCGGGCCCCCAGGAAGGTGCTTAGTGATGGATGGAATGCCTGTTCTTTACTCAGTGGGGAAAGAAGGGAGGCGGAAATAGCCGACTGACCCACCTAGAGGAAGGGGGGAAGTGCTTTCCCGGCGTACGCCCTACCGGCTGCCGGTCCTACCTGTTGCCCTGCAGGACGCGGTCTGACACCGGTTCCACGCGGAGGTTGTAGAACCTCGTGAAGGTGTTGGGCATAGCCCAACCTGCAGCTCTGCAGATGTCTGCCAGAGAGGCGCCCTGAGCCAGTGCCCATGAGGATGCTACACCCCGAGTGGAGTAGGTGCCCTCACTCCTAACAGGTAGGGGCGATCTTGAGATAGCGACGGCATACCGATGGTCCAAATGGTTCAGGTCCAAATTCTAGGCAGTCCGTGGACACAGAGAATGCTTGTAGGTCCCCTACCCTCTTGATGGAGGCGTATGCCACCAGGAGGGCCGTTTTTAGCGCCACCAGGAGGGCCGTTTTTATCGTAAGATGAGAAATAGTGGCCTCTCCCAGGGGCTCGAAGGGGGGGCCCTGGAGGCCCGCCAGGACCACTTCAAGGTCCCAAGAGGGTACGGAGCGCGGACGAGGCGGATTCAGCCTTCTTGCGCCCCTAAGGAACCTAATGACCAGGTCGTGCTGTCCTAGAGACTTGCCAGCAACTGGTTTGTGATGTGCGGCGATGGCGGCAACATACAATTTCAGTGTGGAAGGGGAGAGGTTTCTCTCAAGTCTCTCCTGTAGGAAGGACAGCACGTTCCCGATCGAGCATCTCTGTGGGACTTCTCCGCGAGAAGAACACCAGGACGAGAAGAGGCGCCCCTTACAGGTGTACAGCCGCCTAGTGGCAGGGGCCCTAGCCTGGGTGATGGTCTCCACCACCGCCGGGGGTAGGCCACTCAGGATCTCCTCGTCCCATTCAGGGGCCAGACATGGAGGTTCCAGAGGTCTGGCCTGGGATGCCATGACGTGCCCTTCCCCTGCGAAAGAAGGTCCTTCATCAGGGGAATCGGCCAGGGGGGAGTTGTTGTCAGAAGCACCAGCTCTGAGAACCAAGTCAGGTTGGGCCAATAACACTTGATGCTCCTCTTCCCTGACCTTGCACAGGGTCTGTGCAATGAGGCTCACTGGGGGGAAGGTGTACTTCCGCTTGTCCCGCGGCCAGCTGTGCGAAAGGGCATCCGTGCCGAGGGGTCCCTCGGTCAGGGAGTACCAAAGCGGACAATGGGTGGAGTCCGGGGAGGCAAACAGGTCCACCTGCGCCTGACTGAACTGCTCCCATATGAGCCGGACTGCGCGGGGATGGAGTCGCCACTCTCCGCGACGCGTCGGCTGTCTGGTTCAGGTCACCTGGGATGTGTGTGGTTCGCAGGGAGCTGATCACCTGCTGACTCCAGAGGAGGAGGCGTCGGGCGAGTCGTGTTAACTGCCGTGAGCGAATGCCACCCTGACGATTGATATACGCCACGGCAGTTATGCTGTCCGACCGGAGTCTAGGCAGTTGATATGCCAACGCAGGCGGGGGCCCGTCCACCCCCCCACAGCGTGCCCATTGCACACGGCACCCCAACCCTGCAGGGAGGCATCCGTTGTCACCACGACGTGCCTTGACACCTCCCCTAGGGGGACCCCTGTCCGCAAGAAGGTCATTGAAGACCTGGGGGTCAGGGTGCGTCGGCAGAAAGGCGTGATGACCATACGCCTGCTGCCGGTGTGCCACGCTTTCTAGGGAACCCAACTCTGTAGCCAGTGTTGGAGCGGTCGCATGTGCATCAACCCGAGGGGGGCCACCCCCGCCGAGGACGCCATGTGCCCCAGGAGCCTCTGAAATTGTTTCAGGGGGACCGCTGACTGCCTGAAGTGTTTCAGGCAGTTCAACACTGACTGAGCGCGCTATGTAGTCAGTCGCGCTGTCATGGAGACAGAATCGAGTTCCGTATGTTGTGTATTTTTGACTTTCCATGTGTTTTCCCGTGTCTTGTCATTGGCCCCGCCCCTCTCGTTTCACGTATTGCTTCCCGTCTGTGTTTCATTACCCTCACCTGCCCTGTGTAATTATCCTTCGTTTGTCTTCCCTTTAAATAGTCCTCATGTTTCATTGTCCTGTGTTCGGTCATTGTCTGTGCGTATACGAGTCCTTGTCTGTATGCTTACCTCTGTGCTGTATGTTCAAAGTTTCCTGTCCCATGCCTGTTTCCTGTTCCTGGTGGTTCCGTGAGTCTAGTTATTGTTAGTTCATTGTAGTATTGTCTAGTGTGGTGTTAGTCTTCGTAGTTTAGTTTAGTCAGTTTATGCTCCTGTTTTATGATTTCCATTATTATCGTGTCTTGTTTTCCCCACTGTGGGTTTTTGTTTTGCGTGTCTTGTTAAATAAAGCTTTCTGTTTAACCGCTTCATCTCCCGCTGCCTGCGATTGGGTTCTTCCCTGTGTGCCGTGACAATGTAAAGATCAATCACCTGAATTCACAACCGCAGAACAACAGAAAACACAACATAAATATCACATAACTGTCATGATTCTGCTTCATCATGTCATGTCTTTCTTGGTGACATGACCCCCCCATCCCCCCCCATTAAATGACACATAACATCTTACCTCAGTTTCTCTAGTTTACAGCGAGGGCTTTCCAGTAGAGTAGAGACCAGCTTCACTCCTGAATCTCTGAGATAATTATCAGACAGATGCAGGTACGTCAGGTGTGAGGGGTTTGATATCAGAGCTGAAATCAGAGCAGCACAACCTTCCTCTGTGATCTCACACCTCCATAAGCTGCAGAGAACAATGACACACACTTTAGTCACTCATTTAGTCACTGTATGTTGATATCTGGGTATGTTTGTGTGTATATCTGAAAGCATGTTCTAAGGCTATCTATAAGCCTGTTGCCTAGGCCCCTAGGCTTGAGAGTTTCTTAACTTTAACATCAGGTGTCCAACCTCATACGATGCATCCTCAAAAGTGTTTCAAAAGTCTACTCAAGTCTACTGGTACTTCATATGCAGAGTAATCAGATGCAGAAAAGTTGATTCATGTTTTCATGACATCAAGGTTAGACTATTACTATGCCTTACTGAGGAACCAGCAACACTTCCCATTAAAAGTAATGCACTTGTTACATCTAATAGTATGGAATGTTATTCTATTCTCATTATGTCTGTCTTTTTTATTTTCCCCAAGTATCCAAAACAAAATCTGGCTCGTAATCAGACTGATGGTGGATTCGAAGGGATGAGACGATGGCCAGACCTCTTAACCACAAGCTACTGTATAAAGGCACAGGTATACTTGACTTTCCGCGTCCTTGTCCGTCTCACGCACAAACGCATCCGCAAAGCTTCTTGCGCATACTCAATCTCGGATAGGAGCAGACGGACAAGTTCGACACATGCGCAGTACAAATGAGTATGTATACTCCACCAGACCGTCAGGGGGCAGCAAATTAATGATAGAAGAAGTGTGGCTCCACTATAGAGGGTATGCATTGAAGTCACTTTCCCATGTGAACACGCCGGGACACGCACCCTTGAGTGGTAAAACTAAGGCAAAATGGCTGCATTCAATAGGAGGAACAAAAAACCGGGAATAAAACATGCAATTATTTGCTGAAACTACAAGCAGCTGGACTCAACGGTGATCATTACGACTACCTTATTAATTACAAAAGGAATCAGGTGTTCTTAGACACTGAAATGTTGCGCGTAATTGTGTTTAATGATATTGTAACCATTCGTTTTGCCCAGTGTTTTACCACTCAAGCAGGCGCGTTCTGGCATGCTCACGTGGGAAAGTGACGACACGTGCATACCCTCTATTGCAGATGACAGAGATAACAATTAGCTGCCCTGAACACATCTTTATAATCTCTTAAATTTGAATTATATAAACGCGGGTATTTTTGAATCTCCTCACACAAATGCTTGTCAAATTCGTTCTCCATTGTACTCAAACTCTTTGTTGTAGTGTTTTGGCTCCTCCGCTTCAGCGTGTTGCTTTTTTGTCGGTCTTCTTCGACAACTGCACACCGCAAACTTTCTGTGTGTGTATTGTAACCTAGTGGGCTCTTAACATTTTCTCACCCATGAGTGTGCGAATGCGGATTTGATCATCCCTTGTATGTTTCGCGATCGCGTTCCGGAGGCGGCTCGCAAGAACAGTGGGCCGGGGATAACTCCCAGTACTCCAGAAGGTAAGCTTCGCCATCTCACGATAACGGTGTATAAACAAACTTTGCATGCCGTAGTTTACGGGGAAATGTGCATTGATACTCCTTCATTATGCATGTTATGTGGTTTACTTTGATAGGTGAACTGTCTTTGTAAAGAGAGGGAAAGTTATGAGTGATGTTTTGCAGCTCCACCGGCATGTCCTTAAACATCAGCTATAGCCACTATAAATAGCAATTTTTCAGCAATAAACAAGTACATTTTGCCACGATATTTTCAGAGATGATAGACAAGAGGTTATTGAATAATAATTTACTGAAAACACAATTTTGACGAAAAAATTACTTTTGATCTATTTTTTAATATTCCTGAAAACGTCATAGCGCGACATCCGATGGGAGTAGTATATATGCGGGTCATAGTGTCAAAATGATTGACAGGTATGATTGATGGGGTCATTGACCTTTGCGGAGGGGGGTTGGGGTTTGAATTACTTCCGGACCACCCAAGTTGCAAGGGGGGCTCCCCCTTTGCGTTGACCTTTGACCGTATCCGCCCCCTTAGTGTGGTACCGCCCACGTCACGTTGAACTTTTGACCGTGCCCTCACATCCCATTTTTCCGGGGCATGTTTTAGGGCATGTTTTAGGATGTATTGCTACATATCTTT
>NW_026634498.1:0-3508 GCF_024868665.1 Triplophysa rosa
CTATAGTAAATACTATAGTATACTACTTTATTTTTCATGTGGGTTGGTCTATATTTGGCTATATTGTATTTACTGTAGTAAAATTCCTAGGTACTATAGTGTTTTTAACCTTACTGTAGTAAATGTTAAAGTATACTACAGTACACTAGAGAAGTATAAAACAGAATACTATACAGTAGTATACTATAGTAACTGTAGGATACTATAGTTCAATTACTATAATATACTGCAGTGTACTACAATTTGCTACGGTTTACTATAATAAATACTACAGTATACTACATTATTTTTTTCATGTGGGTTGGTCAATATTTGGCTATATTGTATTTACTATAGTAAAATTCCCAGGTACTATAGTGTTTTTAACCTTACTGTAGTAAATGTTAAAGTATACTACAGTACACTAGAGAAGCATAATACAGAATACTGTAGTATACTAAAGTAAGTGTACTATAGCACAGTATAATCAAAATAATACACTACAGTATGCTACAATATGCCACAGTTTACTATAGTAAATCCTACGGTGTACTAAAGCTCTGTTTCATGTGAGTTAGTCTACTATTCAGCTATATAATATTTACTGTACTAAATGTACAGTAAAATGTCAAGATACTATGGTGTTTTTAATCATATTAAATTTTAAAGTATACTACAGTGTACCAAAGAAGTATACTATAGTATACTATTGTAACAATACTTCCAATATAATTACTGTAATAAACAACAGTATGCTGCGATTTACTACAGTTTACTATAGTAATACTACAGTGTACTACAGTATTTTTTTCATGTGGTTTGGTCTATATTCAGTTCAGTTAGATTAATTTGGTATGATACTTAACTATAGAACATAATAAAATATATACTATCTAAAAATATATACTAGGCAGACAGTGCAACTTAGAGGAATAGTTCACCCAAAAATGGACTGATGGCATCTGTCACTAGCATTCCACCAAAATCGAGGTGTTCCACAACTGAACACAGGTCAAAAAATGTAAAAACCCTGAATATTTTTGGTCTTTATAAACAATTATAAAATTCCATAATGACGGCGTTACATTTATGCATTTTAACTCATCTTAAACAATACCTTAACACTCAGGCAGCTGTTTGGGGATTCAAGGATGTTGGAACTGAAGCAAAGAAACACTCACGCTTTTCTTCCAGCATGTTTCTCCTTTTCATTCAGCCAAAGGTACATTGTTCCTATACAATAGCTGTAAATCTCCCAAGCAATGAAAAAACATGCTTTTCCTGAAGCAGAAATAGTGGAATATGGCTGTCCCTTGCATGTTAAATCATTTATTTTCCCCCTCTTTTATAATATTCCCTGTCCTATATTGTAGCCCTCCATCCATTCTTCTGCCTTTCCAGGGCTTCTCAAAAGATGGTGAAGGGCGGGCATCGTTTCCATTGTGAATATATAATTAGTTGCTTTGTGTCCGCATGGACACGGCTGCTTTCAGGTGTCTCACAAAAGTTCTGCTGTTTTGCAAATCGTGCCTTTCCAAAGTCAAACAATTCATCTAGTTCCTTTAAAAGTGGCCTTTGGTGTCGTGCGGTATTGTAAGAAAGAGGCTAAAGACAGGAATCCAGACTCAGTGAAAAGTGTATTATCACCACAGGGACACCAAGGTACCGAAATTGATTTGGACCTGAAGAGCAAAGGACGGGTGAAAAAGGCTACTCCTGCACTGCTGTAATCAGATTTTTTCCAAAACAACTCGTACCGAAACTTTTAAATGCCAAAGTTGCACTAGACGACCCAACAAATTGAATCTGGGCATTGGAGAAAAGTGTCAATTTGTATGATGTGCTCAGAGATATAAATGGAGAGGTGAAAAACAAGGCCGGATTCAGTCTGATCAATATTACTGTGAGAGCGTCTTGGAGCACAGGCTTTTGAAGTAAAATATCAGCCAATCCAGACCCTGAAGAAATAATGTGGTCATATTGCATGAAATGATTTCTTTCTGAAAGCTTATTTTCTGTAAGCCAAAGGATTTAAGTATAAGGCCCATTGATTTGGAACTTGGTGCAACAAAATGTGCATTAGTGATTCAAAGCGAATTATGAGTATTTGTGACTTTGCTAGTCTGAGATTTCCATTTGGCACATGCCATCAGTGTCTGGTGTTTTTTTTTTAAATTGTAATTCAAGTAATTTCGCACAATACAAGCCAGAATTACGGTGGGAAAATAGGGTTCTGTTTTTTCCATTTTTGCTTTTGTTAGTAGAACATTTTTTAAAGCTTTTGAAAACATATTTCTTCTTTGTGGTAAGATTAAAATAAATACATTCCAAACCGTTGTATGTTGAAAATAGTAAGCCTAAAGTGCCGATTTGTTTTATTATATTATGTGGGTTTTTAAAGTACCCATTTGTGCATGCTTTTTGGGCTAATATTACCCACAACCCCATGCACAACCAAAGAGAAGTTTGTGATGGTTGTTGTCTTTTACATTACCAGTCTGAGACACTGCAGTTTTTAAATGCATGGATCTGTTTGCACATTTGTATGATGTATTAAAAAAAATTTAATGCAGCGCATTTTAGAATTAGAAAATTCAGTAGTGTTTACTATAGTACATTGTAAGGGGCGATTCACATTTCGCATCTTTTGCGCACACAGAGTTCGTTATTTTAAGTTTGTTATTTTAAAGGGGTCATATGGCTTGAACACGTGTTTTTCTGTGTCTTTGGTGTGTTGCCCATGCATGTACAAAGTATTAGACACGTAAAATTGCAAAAATTAATGTATCGGAACAAAAGATGCATTCTATCTAAAAGAGAATGCTCACCCAGACCTGCCTGAAATGCCTCGTGTATCCGCACCCCCACAAATCTACATCAGTTCATGGTATGATTTGACTAAGACCGCCCAAATGTATACGCAAGTAAGGTGGGTGTACCTGTCAGTACAATTGCTTTGGAACCTGATGTTCCAAATATGGTAAGAGGCGTTACATTTACGTCACACACTTGCAGTATTCGACCAATCACTACGCACTGGTTAATTGGCCAATCATAGCACACCTCGCTTTTCAGAGCGATGAGCTTTGTTAAAAATCTGCATGTTTCAGAGAGGCGAGGCAAAGAGGAGATACAAACATGCACGGTATGTGGAAAATACAGCGTTTTTTAACCTGAAATCGTGTATACACATTGCATTACATCTAAAACAATCGATAATATTCGTTTTAGCCGTGTCATAAGACCCCTTAAAATGTAGAAACGCGGCAGGCAAATAGTGAGCGATGCAGTCGCAACGCGCATCCGGTGCGCGTTATATTTAAATATTTAAACTTTTCAGAGTGCCGCACACGCACCGCGGGTCATTTGACAAGAGAAAGCGCTGCGGCTAAATGTGAATCGCCCTTAATACAACTTTATTATAGTAAGTATTCAATTATACTATAGTAACTGTATTTTACTGCAGTATTATAATTGTAATATGCTACAATTTGCTACAGTTTACTATAGTAAATACTATAGTATACTA
>NW_026634498.1:6345-21458 GCF_024868665.1 Triplophysa rosa
ATTTCTGTGTGACTGACAACTGAACCATTGTGCCAAACTGTTCACAATAAATAATAATTTTACAGTACTGAAACTCGATGTGTATTTAGTAGTTTGCCCAGATTAACGCAACACACAGGACAGTATAACATTAATAAAACACAATGCTAACCCTTATGGCATCTTTAGAAAAGCCTTTCCATGTCATTGAACAGCCAGTACAGATATGTAGATGTTATTTGGTCCATTGTCTTATTTTAACGTGAAGAAACAGATGGTTGTAAATATGACAGCAGCGCTTGGGCTCAGCAGGTGATCCGGTGAGTGGAGGCAGATATCGCTCAATCTCTGCTGTATTGTAGGCCGCAGTTACTGCTCAGACACGATCTGAATAGAAACACGCAGTTTACTCACCTAGCCTTGTAGAGTGCGTAATTACATTTCACGTCGCCATGATCCTTAAAGCTATTCTCTTGTACCCCTTTCAGGAGACAGCACCCATTTCTCAAACTAATGATTTCTTTTCCGGAGTATATACATGGACAGCGCTGTGCTTCCTGTTT
Organism: Triplophysa rosa; assembly: GCF_024868665.1. Taxonomy (NCBI): domain Eukaryota; kingdom Metazoa; phylum Chordata; class Actinopteri; order Cypriniformes; family Nemacheilidae; genus Triplophysa; species Triplophysa rosa. The sequence continues at coordinate 6,888 of NW_026634498.1, forward strand.
TGGCGTCATGTGTCAGGTTTGACCAATCACAGTTATGTTTTGGACAGCACAGCCAATCAGAGAGTGAGCTCATAGAACCTTGGCGTGAGTGACATGGAATGTGGCCAATAAACATGAGAGAAATTGTGTCACGGTTAACGCAAGACTCCGTGGATCAAGCGCGTCAAAATGTCCATTAAATACAATACCTCTTTAGAATCTAAATACAAATATACGTTTTTTTTATGTAAAAACATTACTTTTTTTAAAGATTAAAGACATTAAAGATTTTAGTTTTATAATTATCCTGCACTAATATTAGAGTATTATAAGATTTGCTTAAATATTTTAAATAACACTATGCACAATAATGAACTGTAAAAATAATATAGTAATTTGTTTATCTGTCTGCTTTTAGGAATTTTTTTATTTTTATTTTAACCACAACAAAAATACACATTGTCTATTACATATTAATAAAGGGGATGGATTAGGATACTGCGCAGTATACATAATATTGATCTGCTTTATTTACAAAACCAGATTTGAAATAAAAAAAAAAAATGTGGTGCAGAAGCATTAAAGGGATATGGTTCACCCAAAAATGAAAAGTCTGTCATCATTTACTCACCCTCAAGTTGTTCCAAACTTGTAAACATTTTTTGTTATACACAACAACAACAACATAACATAACAACATACAATGTATTATTTGATTATATAATTATAGATGAAATAATATAATATGATTATTTTCTTCAAATGAATGACTAAATGAATAGTAAAGGCATAATATTAAGACACAATGAATGAATGAATGAATGAATGAATGAATGAATGAATGAATGAATGAATGAATGAATGAATGAATGAATGAATGAATGAATGAATGAATGAATGAATGAATGAAGCATTATAGTGCTTTTCAATGTACACCTGGGGGCTATTCCAGAAAGCTGGTTATGTGACATGTTAAGGGTTAGTTGGTTAATAGTGAAGTATTTTAACTGCAGAGCATTTAATCTTGTCCATTTATTAGGCAATATTTGATTGGGTCAGAGATAGTTGTGACCTAATGATTAGAGAGCCAGATTTAAAACTCAAAGGTTGCAAGTTCGATTGCCAGGCTGGCAGGTTTCCAATGCTTTATTAGGTGAATTATCATGGTTAGTGTATAGTATCATGGTTAGTGTATACTGAAGTGTTAAACAAGTTTTTTTTAAGATTATGACAACTCACAACTGTAGCAGTTTCTACAATCAAAGGAATCTCCATTAATATGACCACATCAGCAACTGCTCAAAATAAAGCTGATACGTTGCAAAGTCAGTTTTCACAAAACCCAACAAAAGCAGTTTTTTAAAGGAACAAATAGAGATTCAATATACAGCCTACACAATTAACAATGTAATTAAATACATGTAAAATGTACTGGTAGAAACCATACGCATGGTAAAATAACGGTTACAAACATCTCAACAAATCTACACCTTAAAAAATATTGTGTAGACTCAACAACAACATCAACAAATTAACGCAACAGTTTGCATCAATATTTTTGAGTTGTGACAACTTCTAAACTACATTGGGTCAGACAGATGACTTTTTCCTCTTAGATGAAATGTATTTTTAAGTAACACCAACTTAAAAATTGTTGCTTGTTATTGATATTATTAAGTTGTTCCAACTTTTTTTTAATACTGATTTAATCAAAGACACTGGTTGCAAATACACTTTTTTATTTTATATCTCAATTTACAAAATTCTCAATAACAATTAAAAGCAAGTGCTGATTGTGCCTATAGCATCTCCAATAAGATGTTTTTTGAGTAAAACCTCATTTGTGGTAATTTTCTTTGAGCCTAACCATATCCTAAGCAAATGCTCTATAAAACCTTCTCCGGAGCAGGTTAGACGTGTAACCTAAGTTACCATAGCGACGAAAACCCACTCAAAACCAATCCACTTTCTTGAGCCCGAAAACTCTGAGTATGCTCAAACTAAACGTGAACTTACCTGGGTAAAAAAATGAAACCGGATTCGTGATACAGGCCACTGTACACCCAAAGTGTTTACAATCATAACAGCGGTCTGGTCTGAGAATTTTTTAAGTATCCCATTCCTCAGTGTGTTGAGAAAGCCATTACTGCACCATCATTAGGGTCCATTAATATGTCATCTGTGTGATATTTAGCACAGAAGAGGAATTATAGGCTTATAAAATTTTAAGGAACAATAAAAATGAAATCAAAATGTCTAAAGGGCTCTTCCTGTTATTTGCTGACTCCCTGGCACGTCGAGAGACTTAGTTACACTGAGTCAGATTTTTACTGTTCCCACATTCCCGCAAGCTTTCTTATTCATGTCCCAAGCCAGATGCACAAGTAAAAGGCATTTAATTAACTGTTAGATTTCACTTTTCAGCAGAGGTATATTCAGCAAAGAGGTAGAAGGGGGTCTATGGCAAATAAGATAACATTCAATGTTTTATTGTCACACCCACATAAAAATATTCAGATTAAGTATTGTTAGCAACATAATTTTTATAAAGCATTGAATTAAATTGTAAAATACTCTGCACTTCATTTATGATTATTTTAATGGCTTTTGCAATGTACGCATCATAACAAGGTACAGCATATAAATTAACATGAGACACATATTATTATTATAGGCCAGACTCTTTTTTTATACAATATGTAACAGAGGGTTCCTGCTCCATCTCTCTACCCAGTTTTAAAGAGAAGGCAAAAAGTTTCCCAAACACAAATAAGACTTTTTTTGTTATGGTATTTCAATTTAAACAAGCGTGCACATAAGGGCCAACTAACAAAGATTAAAAAATTACTACTATTTTCTTGCAATGTTACACATCACACAATAAATTTGTAAACAAAATGTCTGAAATGGTTCATACACATCTATTTGTGTAATACAAAAAAAAACATTCACTGCAAACCAAACGTGTCTGAATGGAAACGGCCCACGAGCTAAAAATCTCATAAGCATCAACAGTGTTCCCAAAGCTTTTGTACACAAATAAGAATTTGCCAGCCTCACTAATCAGATTATAATTAATTCACAGCAAAACTGTTCCAATTAACATTTCGGCAGCAGGTGTTGTAACAAAGCACTACAGCACTTATACAAGTACTTTCAAGAACACTGTGCACTGCGCACACAAAGCACATACAAATATGCCCAAAATAAACAAAGATGTCAGTGTCCTGACGAGAGACCTAATGACATTATCCATAGGCATCCTGGCAACATTCAGAGGTCAGAAGCTCAGGAGGAGGTCACGCTCTTGCACGCTGGTCAAGAAAGACTTCCCAAAAACAAAGGAGTGAAGACCTGCTCGTAGCTTCTCCGCCATTGCCATGATGATGTTTAAATCCCCCTCCACGGTTAAATCCAAATCAGTTTTCAGATTGCGTAGAGATCTGAACGTTTTTTTCCCCTTCTGCCTATAATCAATAACAACACTGTGATAAGCACATCTGACATAATGATACTATATAAGCACAAATCTTTGTTGTGACAACTATTTTTGTAGTAAAATTACTTTCTTTTTTCAGAGGACCATCATTTCAAATAGTAAATTCAAAATGTTAAAGGGGTCATATGACACGGCTAAAACGAATATTAACGTTTGTTTTAGATGTAATGCAATGTTGTGTATGCACAATTTAAAGTTTAAAAAACGCTGTATTTTCCACATACCGTGCATGTTTGTATCTCCTCTTTGCCCCGCCTCTCTGAAACGCGCAGATTTTGAACAAAGCTGATCGCTCTGAAAAGCGAGGTGTGCTATGATTGGCCAGTTAACCAGTGCGTAGTGACTGGTCGAATACTGCAAGTGTGTGACGGAAATGTAACGCCTCTTACCATATTTGGAACATCAGGTTCCAAAGCAATTGTACTGACAGGTACGCCCACCTTACTTACGTATACATTTGGGCGGTCTTAGTCAAATCATACCACGAACTGACGTAGATTTGTGGGGGTGTGGTTACACGAGGTGTTTCAGGCAGGTCTGGGTGAGCATTCGCTTTTAGATAGAATGCATCTTTTGTTCCGACACTTTAATTTTTTCAATTTTACGTGTCTAAAACATGCATGGGCAACTTATAACACACCAAAGACACAGAAAAACACGTGTTCGCGCCATATGACCCCTTTAAAAGAGCAAAGTAAATGTCTCTAAAATTTTGACTTTTATTTCAGAATTTTTGCTAATGAACTCTTCATATATATTGCATGTTTGTGGACTGTACTGTATGTAAAGTGCATGAGTGAGTATATCCTAAATATATCTGTGGTGGTAGATAACAAGGTCAAAATTGCTGCACATACGTCTCATCCTCAATATATCTGAGCAGTGTCAGGGCCTTCCTGTTTAGCAGAAGAAGGAAGTGGGACAAGTACACACTCCGAAGAGACAGACCTGGTTTTAACAGGAACACCTAGGCAACGACACACACACGTATGTTATCAAGGCCACAGCAGGGAACGCTGGTGTAAAGTATTTCAGAGAATTTTTAAGGAGAGTAGTGCAGACTCACCTCATCTATGAACGACTTCACGAGAGTATCTCTATGCATCACGTCCTGAAATATATTCCTTAGAAAAGCCAAAGAGACATGTAATTAACACATTCAGAGGGTTAAAAATCATCTCAAAACTTTACAAACTTTCAAAAAAAAAAAAAAAATGAAGTTGACTATTTGACATATAAAAGTCAAAAATTTGTCGTTTTTGTATACTATGTATAAAGTCCGTTGAGTCAGTGATACAGTGATCAGGTTAAATGAAAAGTGAAACATCTCTGTTCCACCTCTCAGCAACTCTGTGAACTTTTAATAGAAAAATTCTCAGCCGAACTGTCATTGACAGTCTTTGAAAACAAATCAATGATGCAGCACTGTGTTGGCCACAGCAGTGAACCATGACATTAGCAGAGGGTGGAGAGTTTTTACAATTTCAAGGCCAAACATCTACACACAGAAAATCTCAAAGCAAATGTTATGATTCAAAGGAATAAGATCAAAAGACCGGTTTCCCTACCTTTTATTGATTCATATCACTCTCTGGACTCTCTGGAATACTTGATTTTGATTGGTCAATCACACCATTCTAGAGTCCAATGTGTTGGACTCAACACATCAATATAATGATCACTAGGGCAACTGAAATCCCACATACGGCCGATGTGCTAGTTTCAAGTCTCGAATAATAATCTATAGTCTCTTTTTGATTACATAACACAATGATTTCATGTTTATGCTCACATTGCCGTTCCTTTTTACGGAAGAAATAAGCTACTCAAAGCTGTGAAATATAGTCATTTTAAAACAGTAGTGTTTTGATGTAGTACACTTGTGTCCCCCAACCCCAGCAAGATGATTATTATTACACCACATTATTACTTTAATAAAAACCTTCTGATTTACGAGACCCTTTGGTTTTTGCGTCCAGGTTTATTTTACCATAATGACTGACTAACGTTTCATTATACTTGAAAAAATATAATGACTTTGGACAAAATACCACAAGAATTTCCTATCCTGCCAGTAATAGGAAAGACAATCATGAACTTCATCTAAAGATAGGATTTAGAGTTCAAAGGTCATACAGGTCTGGGGTGAAGGAGTCCTGGGCGTTGATGAGGTTGTCTGGACTGATGTCATCCTCGCTGGCGGCCCTCCAGAGGGCACTGAGCTCCGAGCGCATGTAGCGTCGCTGATGGTACATGTGCTCGTGGCAGGGGGGCATCTGCTTCACCGTGTTAATGTCCACATCAATGTGGGTGGTGGGGTAGGGGGAGTAGAGCACCTGCCGGTATGGCAACACAAAACTCCCTGTGGAGTCCTGGGAAAGAGAAAACAGGGACCTTTTTATTTCTAATGCGTAGGAAGAAATATCAAAATGTCAAGTGGCACATGACTGGCCAAGCAAATCGTATATACTAGTGGGAAACACAGAAATCTCTATAATACCCGATTTGTCAACATCAAAGATGCTGAAAGCAACTTTGTATTAGATTCAAGTTTTTCAAATAGATGGATTTTGCACATATTTCAATTTTCAGTGCCTCAGCTGTGTTGTGTGTGACAGAGCTTGTAGTCAACTAATGTGAAGCTAATGACTCCCCCTTTGGGACTGTGAAAATTAATGACAACTGTGTAAAAGCACTGTAAAGCAGGTGTATTCACTTATGGTTATCCACCGGTACAACCGAATAAAAGAGCTTTGTCGGGTCACACATTGTACGAGATGCCATAACAATAACAGGTGCATTCGAAAAACAACATAAAACTACTGTTCAGCAAAGCAAACCACCTGCAGCCATATTTGCCCCAAAGAACCTTAATGATTATAAACCATAAGGAGGCACAAAATCATGTGCAAATGAAAAGTAGTTACGTGTCCCACAGAGGGATGCTGGAGATACCTTGAGGAGACCCTGAACAAACAGGCCAGTGTCGTATTTAAACAAGCCGTCCGGGTGACACAGTCGAGAACACTTTCTCTCGGCAGGGGTGAGGAACAAACACAGCGTGAGCACAATCTAGCAAAGGAAACAACGAAATGTAAAGCACACGTACGAATTAGGTGTGAATGTCAGCCCTGTGAATGCAGGAATATTTACCTTGTTGACTTTCTCAGGATTGCTGCCAACCACCATGGAACAGCCGCAGGTCTGAAGATGAGAGCTGATAGCCCTGAAGACAGAAATAACACAACCTGTCTGGATAACTAGACACCAAATAATGTAATAGATTGATGGCATGAAGACAATTCAGATCATTGGCTTCTTAAAGACATATGTCTCACTTGTGCAAAAAGTCTTCGTGACAGCTGTCCCCGATATCATCATCATTGAGCACAGTGTCCTTTATCTGTAACGAGGAAAACCATGTCTTTATGTGGGTCAGTGAGAAGGCGAGACTACTCTTTTTAAACTGTCAAATTTAACAGAATATATAACATTGTTAGAAATTAAACACTATTTATCAGTCTTTTGTTTATCTCATGTTTATTTAATCTTAAATATCATTTAATACCTTTACTGACTCTTCATTTTTAGCCACTGATTTTCATTGTTGTGTTATTTGTATGTGGGTGCACAATCACACCAATAAATAACTTTGAAATTGCATCTGTGGTACAGTTGTTACTGTGCCTGTTATGACATATGCAGTTGTCACACTTCGAGAGGAGCATCGGATTGGGTTTGGGTCTGGCTCTCACGAATCATTTTCCACACTAAATCCTAAACTGTGATTTAAACATGGCCAAAAGCCCCCCAAAACACAGAAACACCTACATCCACCTCCTCAGGTACACTGTGTTTCTTCATGGAGGTGAGAAGCTCCATTATGGGAACGATCTCAGATGACAACACAGAGATGATGTTGTAACCCTACGAGAAAAACAAGACACAAGAAGCCATTAATACAAAGTGAACGAAAACTGTTAGATAATAAGTATAAGAGTCACAACCGAACAGGCAAGACCTTTTGCATGCAGATGCGTCCCTTGCGGATGATGTGTTTGAGTCTTTCCACACACACACTGTGAAGAGGCAGATAGAAGCTTAGCTCTGACTGCGGTAAAATGATCGACAGAGCACAAGTGTTCTTATCCCCTTTGAGTTCTCCATCAAAGATGAGCGAGACAATGATGACTCCCTTTTCTGCCAGAACGAAAAACTTCACGTCCACCGCACCGCTCTCAGCGCTTCGCAAAATCTCCCCGTTGAGAGTGTGATTGGCTAAAAACGTGACCTCTCCATCACAAAGCAGCGAAAATCCCTGACCTCTGGGGGCCCAGATGTGCCGTACGCGGGGTCCCAGGATGTTGTCCCAGTAGGCGAAGGTGGCGGCCAGCACGGGACACCAATCATCAACCAGCACCTCAGTCTTAGCCACAGCGGGAGATTGAGGAGGACAGGCTGCAGACATTGTGCCCACACACACCTGTGTCACAATACTGTCAGTCTCTCAATGCGGATCTCAGAGGTGGCAAGCAGATTGCGTCATCCCTCTGCTGTTGCACCACACGCGTGCAATCCACTTAAGAAGAAAACAATGGAGAGGAACAGAAAGGAGAATGGAAACATGTAACGCCAGTCCAATGCCACAAACATGGAACTGCATTGTTGATTTCCAACCTACTGATTTGTTCTGTCAGGTTATTATTTGGTTCTGATGTTTTATAGACACCAATGGACGAAACAACAATATTTTATGTTTTTAAACAATATTTTAGTTGAAATCATGTAAATTAAAGGGCTATATTCAGCTGTCATACAGTGAAGCTGCCTCTTAAAATGCTTAAAAAAATGTAACCACGGTCAAATTAATGTTATTGTATTGAGCCCATCGTAAATTTGTGGTTGCTATGGTTTTACTACGAATTAAACTATGGTTATTATAGTGAAACTATAGTGGTATTATTCGTAAGGGTGCATAAAACACACCGAGCTAAAGCGAGTCATTACACGGCGTCTTCTTCCACTAACACAGTTGGCATGAGACATATTAAGATTATTACCTGTTTTAGGTCAAAACAAGACGTAGCGTCGACTCGAGACCCTTTTCCTGGTTCTCTTCTCCGCTGTCATTACAGGGACGCGCAGAAGCGCGCTGCTGGCGCTCGAGACTAAACAGCGCCCTCTAGCGGAGGAAAGACCGAGAGGCAATTCAATTACCTCGTGCTTAGTCGTTTTGTTAAACTACCACTTTTTTGGTGTGAATTATAGTAAGAAAAGTTGTGGTGTAGTCGACTTCATGGTATGCGCGAGAACCGCATATCAAAGTCAAAGTCGCGCGAGGACCACATAGCCCTCGAATCGTTCTCGCGGGACTTTGGTTGCAATTCAATTACCTTATGCTTAGTCGTTTTGTTACCTAGCAACCCAGGTAAACTCTTCTGTAACATTCTTAACAGCAGACTTCACCATTATCTAAACGACCGAAACATCCTGAGAAAATGCCAAATAGGTTTCCAACCAAAATACCGCACATCAGATCATATATAGCCTACACTCTTCGTACTTTAATTGACAAAGAAACCACTCAAAATAAAAGAAAGCTCTTCTCATGTTTTGTTGACTTCAAAAAATCTTTTGACTCAATCTGGCATGAGGGATTTTTTCTTCAATTGATTCAATGCGGCATCGGTGAAAAAACCTACGACATCATCAAATCAATGTACAAAAATAACACATTTGCAGTTAAAATCGGCAACAAGCACACAGACTTTCTCTCCCAGAGTTGTGGAGTGAGACAGGGCTGTAGTCTAAATCCTACACTATTTAACATATACATTAATGAATTAGCTCGAGCTCTAGAACAGTCACCAGCACCCGGTCCCACCTTACTAAGTGAAATGCTTTGCAGATGATCTGGGGCTGCTGTCACCCACAAAAGAGGGTCTACAGCAACATCTAGACACCCTGCACACTTTCTGTCAAACATGGGCGCAATCAGTTAACCTTAAAAAGACTAAAATCAAGATATTCCAAAAAATGCCCAGTCGCCAAAACCAACATCACAGTTTCAAACTAAACAAAATGCCCCTAGAACACACCCAAAACTACACATATCTTGCTATAAACATCAGTAACACCGGAAACTTAAACAAGGCTGTGAATGACCCGAGAGAGAGAGAGAGAAAATATAGAATATCAAAAAAAAGAATATCAAAATTGACATCCCAACTGAAATCTGGCTGAAAATAATCCAATCAATTATAGAACCAATCGCGCTGTATGGATGTGAGGTTTGGGGCCTTCTCACCAACCAAGAGTTCACCAAATGGGACAAACACCCAATAGAGACTCTGCAAACAGAAATGTGTAAAAACATTCTACGGGTACAGCGAAAAACTCCAAACAACGCCTGCAGAGCAGAATTAGGACTATATCCTCTAATAATTAAACTACAAAAAAGAGCTATAAAATTCTACACTCACCTTAAGAACAGCGATACAGAGACACTCCATCACAAAGCCTTAAGCCATCAAGAGCTGAACCCAGGGAGAAGCCCCTTCATCCAACTGATCTCAGAACTAACTCTACAACCCAAAACATGCCCAAAGCAACCCCAAACCCCAGCCAGACTAAACCAAATCATAAAAACACAAAAAGAGAAATATCTCAAACACTGGACAGAAGCAACAGCTCAGCAAAGTAAATTGGAATGCTATCTGTCATTAAACAGAGAATATAAACTGGCAGAATACCTCAAAAGCATATCAGACCCTAAACTAAGAAAAGTCTTGACCATGTACAGACTCAGTGATCACAAGCTCACTGTAGAGACGGGCAGACACAGACAGACATGGACACCAAGAGAAGAGTGACTTTTTAATCTCATGTCCAAACTATACACACATCAGAGAAACATTCTTCCCTGAGTTTTCAAACTTCCACAAAGACTCAGTTTCAACAAAAGGACACGATTTCATACATACTGGGAGAAAACTCAGTAAGCTCATAGCTGCAAGATATGTCAAGTCCTGCCACGACAAAAGAACAACAAAACACTGACACAACACACACAAACTGACACTATATGACAGGATCCTGTCACCCTCACAGAGAACTGTCATCAATACTTTGCTCTTTTTCTGTTTATATTGATATGTATATGTAGATACTTTTTACTTTTATTTTATTGTATTTTTATCTTAATATGTGTCTTTGCAGAATGTTTATATTTAATTTTCCTGTGCTTTGGCAATGTAAAATTTGTTTTATAAAGCTTCTTTGAATCTTGAATCTTAAGAGAGAGAGAGAGAGAGAGAGCTAGAGAGAGAGAGAGAGAGAGAGAGNACTATAAATGAGGAAAAGGTAGCCATAAGCATCCTAGGGTAAGAAGCTGTTTGATAAAATGTCAAGAGAACATTTTTACAACATAATTCCCATATTTACATTTGTGTAATTAAATAGTTTTCATGAGTTTCTTTGATATGAGATACTATTATTCTAAAATGTGGAAAAAATCTTAAAGGTCCAGTGTATGATATGTACACAGCAAAATCGCCAGTGTAAAAAAGGTCAAATTAACACTCACAGTGTATATATAATCCACACTCTCATAGTGTGGATTATATATACACTGTGAGAGTTAATTTCACATTTTTTAACACTGGCGATTTTGCTGTGTAGCGCCATCTAGCTGTGAGGTTGCGAATTGCCGTGCATCAGCTCACTCCACCGCTTGCTCCTCCCCTTTGAAGCACTACCGTGGCAGACACAGAACTAAGATGTTGTCACGTTTTCGCTTCTTTGCTGAAGGAGATAATGTATTTACAAAACACCCTCTGTAGAGCAGTTTTCCATTTAGGGCTACTGTACACCGCCGTATATAGATAGAAAACGCACTGCCGTCCTGCAGTGCGTTTATCATTCTAAGGTAATAAAAACATGACGCCTAATTATGTAAGGTCTTTAATACACCTCACAAGACATAGTATACTATATGTGACCCTGGACAACAAAACCAGTCTTATGTGTCAATTTTTCGAAATTGAGATTTTTACATAATCTGAAAGCTGAATAAATAAGCTTTCTATAGATATATGAGTTGTTAGAATAGGACAATATCTGGGCGAGATACAACCATTTAAAAATCAGGAATCTGAGAGTGCAAAAAAAATCAAAATATTGAGAAAATTGCCTTTGAAGTTGTTAATCAGGGGCACTGTGGCAGGCCATCCACTCACAAAAATAAAGTTTTTATATATTTAATTTAAGAAATTTACAAAATATCTTCATGGAACATGATCTTTACTTAATATCCTAATGATTTTTGGCATAAAAGAAAAATCGATCATTTTGTCCCATACAATGTATTTTTGGCTTTTACTAAAAACGTTCCCGTGCTACTTAAGACTGGTTTTGTGATCCAGGGTCACATATTTCATTTCTGTCGATAGATCCTCCAAAAAATGACACACTGGATGAGCCTAAACTTTTGAATGGTTGAGTAATAAACTAAAAAACAAGGGAAAATTTCTGCATCACTTTCTTGCAACAACATTTGATTTAATTCAATTTCAGATATTGAGCAGAATTATAGAACTTGTAATCGAACATCCGAAAACATGCATGTACCAGGGTTTACAGCTCTTTTCTTGTTCTATTAACATTAAATGTTAAAGTTCAATGAGCTTCTGTCTATAGCCTTGTTTCACATCTAGCATGTGCAGTAGTATCCTGAGATGGAATCGTTCCAGTTGCCAAACAGGCCTTGTTTCACTTCCTTGAGGTGGTACACGATGCCAGCAGAAAACTTCTTCTTGGAACCCTGCTTCTTGCTTCGAGACCACACTGTCAGGCTGCAGGACCTGGCCACCACGAGAGAAGAGACACGGTTGTCCCAAGCCCTGGGGATGATGGGAACGTCTTCATCAGGATAAACATCCAAAAAGTTGCCGTAGCAGCTCATGTCATAGTAATAGCTGCTGTGTTCAAACATGCGTGCGCAGAGTTTGTTTCCTTCGCCGTCCTGCAGTGCGCTTGGTTCAGGACACTGTGCATTCAGCCCTTCAAAGCACAGAGCAGCAATGAGAACAGCAATGAACGCCTTCATGTTTTCAGTATGTTGAGTGAAATGAGGTCATTTGACCTGACTTATAGCTGCTCCTCATGTGACTTGTGTGAGAAACCTCAGGTTTGCCAACAGGTGCTCTGAAGGCCCTTGTGATAAGAACAAAAAAAATCCTAACCTGGTTTATTGGTCTTCGATCAGACTAGACCTGGTTCTTTATCCCATACCTAATAATATTGATAACATAAGTAAATAAAGCATATTATACTTTTTAGATTTAACTGGAGCCACTGTAAGGTTCGGATTGGTTCTGTTTGATGTGGGGGCAGCGGTCATGGCGTGGCACCAGAAATGCTAAAAAACAAATTTACTTTTAACTTAATAAAAATACTTATTGAAAGAAAAACGTATTGACCGTTTTTTATTAACTTTATACCCTTTATACACATCTCCCTTTGGAAGATAGTAACTTTAGTGTATAATATTTTGGAAAAAATACAGCTCTTATTAGTTTCAAAGTGACCAAAGTACTATTTAATCCAATGTCAAGAAATAAAAAAATGTTTTGTGACATAAGGTAAAAAGGCCAGTCTCAACAATGGGACTGGCTGGGAGGGACAGTCACAGCAGGGACCAGGGGGCGTTCGGTATACCATGCATGAGAGTATTGCGGTATGTACCATGGATGGTGTATTGCGCCCCAATCTAGCACAGACATCTGGGTTATACTTTGTGAAAAGGCATTTAAACACATTTTTACATCAAAAATTAAAAAAGGTAGATTGCTGGCTATTGGCGCATGTCTGGGATACATTAATAAGTAAAAATGTCACTCTTTTATTCTTTGAAAGTGTAAGCAGATACACTGTAGCATATGCAGTAAGCGGTGAAACTCTGTCAATAACTAAACCAAAAATTAGAAAAGTGGTTACATTTAAATCTGACACGTTTAGTGGGTGATTAATTCATAGATTCAGCATATCTGCCCACAATAAAGAACAATTTATAGTATTCACAGCAGACTGCATTAGGATACATGATGTTACCTAACTTTGCACAAGTTTATATTTGAGACTAAAATAGTTTTGTCTGTTTAAGAATAGGCCTATGAAATGTAATCTGAATATCGTAGAACTCTATTTTTTTTAAAACATATAGTCTAAATCTGTTTCTGTAGCTGTGCCCACATTAAAATGATCTTGTAAAATACGTCACAATTGTGTTCTCTTCTTTCATGTTTAGGTATAGTATATTTTATATTATCAAAAATGATATTTCTCTTGCAAACCATGTTATGCATGTGTCGTGCAGAAACTGTATGTTTGTGAAAAATGTTTCTGTCTTTTCATTGTTGTTTTTATGACAAGGCTTAAATATGTCTCTGACATGCAAACCATAACAAACATTTGTATTCTTTCCTATTGACTTGCAATACCTTGGATTGGACTGTTGTTGCCATTTCACAGTTGATAGAATTTAAGACACAGAAAGTGAATTAAAGACGTGCCAAACCCTGATTAAGGCTTTCTTAGCCACATTGTGCACAAAAATTACCAGTAAATATTACACTATGCAAGCAGCACTCTTTGAATTCCTTTTTTTGCATTTTTTCCTGAACATTCATGAATGTGATCGCCTGCAGAGATACTTGCTGTTTAATTCACTTGCAGATGATCCTAAAATATCACAGACAGATGCCACCATAAAATAATGCTCTAAATAGTGTACTAAATAAAGGTCCATTGAGAGATGTTTTAATTGAACATTTGAAAACAAGTTTACCAGGGTTAACAGCTGTTCTTATTTCATTAACATCATTTCATATGTTAATAATGTATTTGGCGTATTTGTCTTCGGCCTTGTTTCACATCTAGCATGTGCAGTAGTATCCTGAGATGGAATCGTTCCAGTTGCCAAACAGGCCTTCCTTCACGTCCTTGAGGTGGTACACGATGCCAGCAGAAAACTTCTTCTTGGAACCCTGCTTCTTGCTTCGAGACCACACTGTCAGGCTGCAGGACCTGGCCAC